>NW_028280139.1:112500-120344 GCF_059751315.1 Micrasema longulum | reverse complement strand
CTGTAAACTGTTTGTTTTGCATCCTGCGATAAACATTTGTTTGCCAAAATAGATTTCAATGCACCGTTCACCCTGTTCCCGGCACTCACTCTTCTCTCAATATATTTTTCCGTTTTTCCATCCCTAGTAAACATACCAGATACACAAATTCTTCTACCTGATTAAGATTATCTCAGTTTACACTGATCTCACATTTAGTTATATTTTCATCCCTTTCAAAAACCATCACGTTCGATTTATCAAAATTCATTAGCAAATCGCTTTTCTTGCATACATTTCAGTTTGTCCAAATGTTTGTAGAAAAAGACTGAATTTCACCCACTGGGGAGAATGAATCTTATGCGGACTTCGAAGCTCAAAGACCTGGGCATTTATTTTTGTTTGTTTCCTGACATTTCATGATCTGATCGAAACACTTTGTTGGTACAGTCGAACCTGCACATAAGATAAACTTCTAGATTGTTCGACATTCTAATATACAGGACCAACACACCAATGGTTCTGCCTGTTGGAAGGGCTACCTCTATGTTGAACAATATCGAAAGCGATTCGTACAACATAAATATTTTTCACGTCTCTTATGTAGTTTTTCGTTACTAGAATCGCTTTTTTTAAAGATATCAAGTATGTCTGCGTGTTATTTTTATATGCATATAATTTATTTTGTTGAATTTTATTATAATTTGTATATGAATGAATTTAGATGTTATATTTTGTAATGTTCATACGAGTATTTGTAAAAAAATTAATAATATTGAAATAAAATTGAAAACAATTGAAATTGAAATTTTCTCACTTTGCAGACTGTGCAAAATTCACAATCTTTCCTTTGTCAGAAGATCCATATTTCTTCAATTCTCGAATAATTCAGAATGATAAATCGCACTCACATCAATGAAGGTTTTTGTTCTTTCATTCCAAAACAATCAACATTCTCCACATATACGAAAACCATTTAAAGGCCTTGAGCCGTTCTATCGGTTTCGCTTATACAAAGAAGCAACGTTTTTTGTTAATAAGCGATGTAGATACTCAATATTTTGTTGAGTATGTCCAAATGTTCGTAGATCGGCTGGATTTTTTGCAACAAAGAGGAAAAACATTTTCGGGAAGGGATATGGAAGTCAAGAAATTTACACGGCTTATGGTCTCTCATAAGCTGGTTTAAGTGGCCACTTTACACACTGTGTAAGATTCTCATTTCTGACTTCGTTTAAACAACGGCATCTTATCAACTCTTCTGTTGGCTTTTGAGAAGTAAAAGAAACGAAATCTGTATCATGTGGGTTAAATTCATTCAGCTGAATCATTTCATTTCAGTTAATTTAATCGCATTTTTTAAAATTTGTCCCAATGTTTGTAGACAGGCTGGATTTCCTCCCTTACGAGTAATTTATATCTCGATTTGTTGCAACTGAGAGGGAAAACATTTTTAAGAAGACAATATGGAAGTCTAGGCGTACAATGGTTCAGCAGGATGATACTTACCTACATGAACAAGGTTTCAGCTCGTTTACTTCAAAAGTCAACAGATGGAAGAGTTAAAGAAATGTGGATGTTTAAGATATGCAGAATGGTGAATGTTACACAGTGTGTAAAGTGACCACTTAAAGCAGCCAGTGACAGGTTTTAACCCTGTAAATGCCTAGACTTCCATATTTCCTTTTCAATAATATTTTTTTATTGGTCGCTACAAATTGAGTAGGCGCCCTTATAAAACGTTCGATTTTTGAATTTCATACATCATGATTATAATTGAACTTAACTTTACTTTTTTCACAACCCTTTTATTTTTGAATTTGGAAAATTATTTAAAGATCTTTATCGGATATTGTCATTCTTTCTTATAACCATATTGTAAACACGAATGGTAGCAAAAACTGTGTGTACTTGTATTAAAATCAGTTACAAAAGTCTATGTCCATTACAGTATTTTTATAAATTTAACAACAATGACAATATTGAAGAAATAAGATAAGGTGTTTTTAAAAATAGGATTTTTTTTATTTTTTTAAAAATAATTAAAAAAAAAATTATTTATTGATTTAAAAAAAATAAATATTTATTTTAGAAAAGAAATATAAGCGATCTCATTATTTACACAAATATTTCAATTTTGGTGGCCATTTTCAACGAATTGTACATAACTCACTATTGGAAAATGGAAATCAAGTTGGGGTAGAGTGGGGTTTGAACCTCGGGCCTCTGGCCCGTGAGTCCGCAACACTGGCCACGGGACCACAACTTGATTCAAAATTTAAGGTCATCAGCACTGTAAATGCCTAGACTTCCATATTTCCTTCTCAAAAATGTTCTCGATCTCTGTTGTAATATGTTGATGTTGCAAATTATTGATAACGTTGGTATTTTTCAACACTTACGCTAGCAACAACGCATTGAAAAAACATTGTTTGTTATTTTATTACCATACGCTTGATTAAATCCATGATGAACTAATTCAAAACACGGGTTTTCGCTTTTAATTCATAGGATATCCTTGATGGTTGAATAGTTTTACATAAATTTACAGGGGTTTGAAGTAAACGACGGCATGCTCGAGTGTGTGGGATGAGAGCTTTGTAAGAACTACGCGAATGTGGGTGTGTGTGAAAGTGGGTGAATGTGTACGTAGGAAAATTGGAGAAGTAAGCGGTGCATAATAGGGACCAATAGCTAGAAAAGAGATCTATTGAATGATAGAAAACATGTTTTTGTGCTTTCCGCGTATCTTGTCTTCAAATGAAAAGGGTTTACTTGTATGTTTCAAGTACAATATATTTTCATTCCTAAAGATACTGCATAAAAATATTCACTGGAAGGATTTTTAATATATGTTTCTTTTATTTTTGATCATTACCATATTGGTGTATAAATAAATTTTGGCCCCGTGGTGTAGTAGTCAGCGCGTTTGCCTACCATGCCTACCATGCTCAGGTTTCGATTCCCGACATAATTGATTAGAAATATTGATTTAAACATGTGTTTTTACACAAGGATATTTCATAGTTCCTAGACTGGCACCTGAATCGTATGACTGATGATCTTACCTTTATGTAATAAAAATGATCAAGTTACGCTGCGATTGGTGTACGCGTGCAATGTCTTATGCACCATTATGTGCGGAAATAAAATGATGATACATAAATAAATTTTACTTGTACGGTAAGTTTATTAAATTGGGATAAATTAATACAAAGATAACATACGAGTTTTTTAAAAATTCTTATTTTAATTATTTGCTTCAAATATTTCGATTAATTTGTTTTCTTTTTCTGTTTTACTCTTAAGACCCTTTATCTGCTATGCCGGCTTTAAAGGCTGCAAAGTGAAATCTTATATATTATGTCGTTAAAAGACTTTATGTCAATTCCAAATATTCCAAAATACACACACATCCATAAAAAGTAAGAAAACCTGTGGTTTCATTTGCGTACACACATCCTTTTGCACAGCTTTTATGAGAAGTATGAGAGACGCATAAGACGATTGAACGCGAACAAAAGTAAGTGTCGAAAACCTTCATTTTCGTCTATTTGACATTTCATTTAGAAAGGTGATAATGAGATTGGAATTTTTTCTTTAGACTGACATAGAACCGTAACCATTATGTTTAACTATGATGCTCATTTTTAAATTTAAAAAAAACGGACACAACTCATGTTAACATCTAATAAATTAGTGACTTTATTTAAAGTACCCATGCTAGCAGTATCAGCCTCGTGGTGTAGTGGTCAGCGTGTTTGATTTTCACGCAAGAGGTCTCAGGTTTTATTCCCGACATGGTTGATATGAATTTTTTATTTAAAAAAAGGTGTTTTTTTACACCAGAATATTTCATAGTTCCTGGACTGGCACCTGAAGCCTATGACTGATCATCTTACCGTCATGTAACAAATATACTGAGATTGGTGTACCATTGCAGTGCCCTATGCACCATTAGGTGCGGAAAAGGAATGATGATGATGATGATGTTAGCAATATTGATAGGGAAATTGAGGTAAATAATTGAAAAACTTACGTGAGATTTTGTAGGTTAATAAAAGTTGAATGAAGTACCTGCGCATTGAGTTAAAGCTCATAATAACAAATTAATCTTTCACTTAATCCCTCAAAGCCTTAAAAGTGGCATCAAATAACCTGGCTTCCTTTTGCTATAATATCAACATAAAGCCAGCCTACCAAAGCAGTGATTAATAGACTCGGGTAAGTACTTATGAAATATAATGTAATGAAAGCAGTTATGGTGATCAGTTTCTCAAGAGTTCTTCTTATTCCAGTAGTTTAATACAAGCATTAATTAAAATCATGATCATATAAAACAGGCGCCGCGCCGTGGATCAGTTAGTTAGTTTTACCTGCTGTAAAACTCGCGTCGCGGGTTTGATTCCCGCCAATTGCAAGAAAAAAATCAAAGAAATATTTTTTTCTCAGTATGGATGTTGTGGTGTATTTTTAACTTTCTTCCATCGACCTATTAGTACACATAGACGTGCCCCATAGAGTAAAATACTTAAACTAAAAACTGGTCAAATGTCAATAAAGTTTCTCAGCGCAAGGCACTGCGCCTCAACGGGTTCCTAAAGAGAGTAACCGAACCCTTTAAAAAACCGGAATCTGTCATATGTCTATATATGAGTTTGATTCACAGTAATCTTGAGTATGCCTCATGCGTATGGAGTCCGCAATATCAAAACCATATAAATTCAATAGAATCTGTTCAAAAAAAGTTCTTAAAGAACCTTTTGTATAAGTCCCAAATTTCTAACCCACGTTCAAATTCAAATTACGAGCAACTTCTAACTCTTTTTCATTTTAATTATCTGATAAAACGCCGCGTTGTTTTCGATATAAAATTTCTGTATAAAATATTAAACTACAAAGTAGATACTAACCTTCTTAATAAAATACAAATAAATGCAGGATTGAGAACATTCAGACATCGGGAAATATTTAAACTGCCCTTGTTTTCAAATAATGCTACATACCACATACCTATGGCCCGCATGTGTCGGGAATATAATATATACTGCCGAAATAATAAAATCGTCATTTTTCATGATACTCTCTCAGCTTTTGCGAATAATCTCTTAGGAATAAATCTTATTCAATAAGTACACACGTACAACTTATTTTTTATTGCATTGTATCCTGTATAAACAAAAATATTTTGAAATATGTATTACAACTTAACGTATAAATCTATTTTGTGTTTTTGCAGTATCTAGGAACAGCTAGCCCTTCCATACTAGTAAACCTGGTGTTGTAATCATGTACCAACTTGAGTTTATACTCGGAGTGCGACGCATGCTGACAAATTAATTTGTACCAAAGTAGAGCCCTAACAGATAATTTATTTACAGATTTATACATTAATGATATTGAAATATTGTGTCTCTGGCGGTATACATCTTTATGTAGTAGCAATTTGATCATAGAATTTTGCAAGGTTTGAATAAAATTAATATTAGTTTCACTTGATAACCCTCAGGAAGTTATGACGTATCGTATAATTGATTCAGAGAGAGATAAATAAATAATTGTGTAATTATATAATTGAAGATATATATGCATGTTAAATTATTACGACGAATGCTTTCAAATTGTATGTTTTCTAGTATGTATCTTTGTTAAATTACCAAATAAAATAAAATAAATAAATAAAAAAAGTGTTACACAATTTTTATTCTTTTACAAGAACACTACAACAGTTTCAGGAGAGCACTCCTCCCATCGACGGGTGATATATAACTCATATATTAAACATAATGTCATAGAATTTAAACAAAAGAAACTAAGAGCAGGGTGAAACATTAAGAACAAAGTTTCATTTTCATAATAATTTATATTTATATGACAATTTATATTTATATGGTTTTGGTCGAGAAAAGTCGGAAAATTTACTCAAAATACATTCCTAAATAATAAATTAATATTGTATAACTGTATAGTAAAACAATAAGTAAGTAGTAACGTTATTGATTATTTTTTGCATAAAAATGTCTGCCTTAAAACAGGTTGTACCTAGTTAGGCAGCTAGACATGATCCAGAAAAATCTATTACCTAAATGTGTATGTAGTAGATAAAGTAATTGTTATTTTGTTAATAAACTTTGATTATTATTATAATTTTTAAAATGAAGTGTTACGAAGTAAATGCATATTCAATTTACAAAAATATTTTTTACGTTTAGCCGGCACAAATAATTTGTCCGGGGTTCAACTTTTAAATGTCAGAAACACTCATCGACCGGAATACGTGACGTCGAGGACGTTGTAATTTCGATCTTTCGGTGGGGATTTTAAAAAGCACAACACTTGAAAAAATCATAGCGATGATTACACGATAAACAAAAACATTTGTTTAACATAACTAAGTTTGATAGTCTTTTATATAAAAAAAACCACTGAACTTCCTCAGTGTACTCGTACGTTAACATATATAGTCATTATTGAAACGTGTACCTATAAGCCTTTGTTTACAATACCGTGCAGACTAAGCTAAGTCACGATTGGAGAAGGGGTCACTATAAATGTGTTAACAAGAGGCTCGGCGTTTATGTTATTAAAATATTCACAAACCAACTACAAGTTTGAAGAAATGGAGCGATTAAATCTAACGACCCAGTCCTAGCTTAGTATTTCATGAGTCGATTATATCAACCCTTCGAGCACATATTGTAGGCTACAACGGCTCTAATTGAACATAAGGATTTTAGGAGGACCCGCACGAATTTGACCAAACGAAAGAGTTTGCGATCGTAAGTGCGAAAGTTCGGTTTGGATAACCCAACCTAACCTTATTCGGGTTACAATTGTTAATTTTTTATTTTTTCTCTTTGATTTATTAAATCTATAATTAATTCAAGAATAAAACACATGTACTCAGAATAACTCGAGTCATTTTATTAATATAATGAAATATTAAAAGAAAACCAATCAACTGAGATAGATTAAGCGCACGTTAAATTTTTGATATTTTAGATGAAACTTGTGTAAGTTGCGTTGTAAATCATCCTCTGATTCTGTCACTATGGTTGCATTGTTTGCGTAACATGTGATGTTAACGACCATATCTCTCTTAGTCCCAGATCTGCCGCTTCCTTCATTCTTGAAACCGTTATTATTTTTACTCATTTTGTTTGTGGACAAAACCATTCAAGGTTTTTGGTTTTTATTCTGTTTTGAAATATTTAAATATAAGGATATTTACCTTTATTTGTTTCTTTGTAATATTTCCTTTTTTAAAAATTGTTTGTATAACTTTAGTCCCTAATCCCCACTTTTGGGAATATTATTATTTTTATAATTCGTTGTAATAAACTTTGTATTTAATGATTAATAAAAAAATATATTTTTTGCATTATTATTCCCTTTCCGCCTAATGTGTGCATAGGGCTCTGTATTGATACAGAAAACATTGCGCACCTTGATCATTTTTGCAACACAATGGTAAGATGATCTGCCTTACGCTACAGGTGAAAGATGGTGTAAAAATATTTTTTTAAATAAATATTTTCGTCTACCATGCCGAAAATTGAACCCAAAATTTCGTGCATGGAAGGCAAATGCACTGACCACAAGACGACAAATTACAAAACTGAAATGTCTAACTCGGCAAAATTTGTTTTGTAACTAACGCTCTACGAATAAAGATAATTTTCTTTCTTTTTTATTTAAAAAAAAATTTACATGCCAAATCGTTGTTATTAACCTACCTTTTTAATACTGTCAGCTATTTTTTTGTGTTGCATGTAAATTATATTTATGTACTACCTATTATTTAGCCAACACACTCCGCATTTTGGCAGTGAAACTAAACTGATTTTAATTGACAATTTTGTATT
>NW_028280139.1:0-107500 GCF_059751315.1 Micrasema longulum | reverse complement strand
TCCATACCAATCAGATATCAGATTGTTAAACCACCTTAAAAACCAATGTTATGCGTTAATTCTGCAAGGAATCGAACCTGGAACCTCAAGAATGTTTGGCGAATGCGCTTACCACTGCGCCACTAGGTGGACATTTCTCCCCTCGATTTTATTTTTATAAGATTTTGAGCTGATAGTAGTCATCGAAACGAAAACATTCTTCCGAAATTCACACCCAAAAATCAAAACTAAGTTCTTCATTTCCCCGGGCACAGACTGAATACTTCAGTTAATTCAAATTCAATGAATTTTTTCAAAATTTTTAAATCAGAAGTTAATAATTAAAATTAACAATAGTAAGCTAAATTGAAGTTTCTAAAGCGCGAAGAATGAAACGTATAAGTGTATTGGCAGATAAATATCGCCGATTCCGATATATCGGAAACACCAAATCATCGCCAATTCCGATGCATCGGAAATAATTAAACACCGTTGATTCTGATATAGCAGAAACACCAAAACATCGCCGATTCCGATATATTAGAAACACAGAAACATTGCCGATTCCGATATATTGGACACACTAAAATATGGCCGATATAATTTTATCGGATGCATCCCTAATAAAAATATTAAAAATAGGAATAATATATAATTGGAATATTTAATAATGGGAATAGAAAAATACGAGTACATTCAATTCGTTAAATGAATTTAATATGTATTAAAGTACCAATGAAACCAAATTCATTACTTGCCATTTCGATATACAAAAAATCACAGTCAATGAAAATTCTTACTTTATAAAATTTAGTTCGATCAAAACCTTTAAATTGATTTTATGAAACACATTGAAAACAATATGGGAAAAATCTTAGTATGTAGGATATTTTCTATAAATTTTAGTTAGTATTTGTTTATACCCACTTACCGACTTTTCTATGACCATCAGTTTCGAGACCTACCCGTCTCTTCGTCAGGAGACTAATTAAACTTAAACGCAAATCCCACTATATGTTAGTCTTACAAGTGTCCCGAGGAAGAGACGGGTATGCCTCAAAATTGGTAAACAAAGAATGGTTGGCAAGTGGTTGTAGTCAAATGTAATCTATTATTTATTGAAATGTTGACCCCAAAGTTAATGTTTTAAATATTAATAAAACATCATTTTCATTTATCCAAACATCATGGTGCAAAGGGCATTGAATGAGCACACTCTAAGAAAACACGAAATGTTGCACGCATTGAAACGCATTTTGACAGAAAACAAAACAAATTCTATAGTAGATATTTTTACATGAGTTAGAAAGATCTTGCCATATATAATATGTTTCGTATTACTAAGTTTTTATTGTTAACGAATCATTTTTAATTTCTCCAATTACTGAACAATTTTTACAGAAATTTCACTAATTAAATGATATAATATTTACAAAATAGTAATTATTTGCATAGGTTTAATTTCGTTTGATATTACATACATAATATAAATATAATTTAAACTTTTAACATTTTCTATAGTATTACTTTAAATAGGTATTTAAAATCTTATCTAGTCAATAATTACACTTTTTAATAACTATGAATTAACTTAATTAGTGGACATTATATACACTCCTTCGTTTCCAATAATGTTATTTGTATCTATTTTCCGTCGTCACTCTCATGGCAAGCAATTCTGTAAAAAATACATTCATTTTAATCAACAATATTTTAAACAACAATATTTTGAGTTTGTCCAAATGTTTTTTTCAATTTTTTTCAATTTTTTTCCATTATAAACAATGATTAATACTAAAAATAATTTGACCTTACTGAGTTTACCCGTTACATTACAATATACTATTTTTAATATTTTTACATGTGAGAATATTTATACATGTATACATGTAGTTTATTACACATTATTTGAGACATAAGTCCCAACTCCATGGGACTAAAAGTCCTGTGTTGAGATGAGACAACAATATAAAAACAATACTTTACAGAGATAATTACCAAAATGATCAAACAGTTTTAAACACTATGTATTTATGTTTACATTTAATTTATGTATATCTGAATTATTTATATTATAAAACGCACAATAAAAGAACATAAACTATACATTTGTGGAGCAGTTGATTCAATATTGGTTTGGGAGAATGAGACAATCCATTTTACTTCTACCCAACTCCACTATCCATTTTAAAATAGCCTTTTCAAACGTTTTCTCGTTTTTAATTGTTTTAATGGACAGCGGAAGTAGGTCATAGATTTTAATTACGTAATACTCAAAATCTCTTTTTCCGAATGTAATAATTATTTGTATTTGTTTAAGTTGTCTTTGTGTTGAGGATCTTGATCCCCAAGAGAGTTATTATGACCTACAAATCACAACAGAAATGAAGCACATATAAGATAGTAAAATATGGAACTCTTCAAGGGGCTTATGACCTGTTATTGGCCTTTTATCTCCATTTTTGCTATAGTATGTTATTTTTCTTAACTTATTAATGGATAAAATCTAGTCTTTGTTTACGGACTTATTATTTAAAAGTTCAAAAAAGTCTTACTAAATTATGTATGTGTTGTGTCTCTGGATTCAAATAGTATTAATGTTTTTGGATAGACAAACTAAAAATATTATCAATTAAACCAACTGGTCCAGAAAAAAATACGAAAATTAAAAAATATTTTAGGTATTGCCTAGTACATGAAATAATTTAGTCAGCTCCAACATTAAAAAAATAATGTTTGTGCGTTTTAACTTCACAAAATTCAACAGATTAAACTGGATATTATTATAATTCTATGTTGTAATGTATGTCAAATATTTTTTTATGTAATTTCCGATAAATTATATTGCAAAAACCCAAACACTATTTGAATCCAGAGATACATACAAAAAAAACTTAATTAAGACAGGCTTTATTGATTTTTTAAATGATAAAATATTTACACATTTAGTTGTATACGAGTATATAAGATAACCACATTTTCTCTTCATAAATATGCCCCTTCTCTATTGAAATATGAACATCTGTTATTCATTTTTACATATCGTCACCCTAACTTGTAGAAACCCGAAGAGTGCACAAATAGTCAAAAGTTAAATATTGGCGTTTTCGATTAGGACTTTACATAATATATTTGTCCGCACAGTGTATTTTTATTTTTAAAAATGTAACAAAAAATCATCTCTACAATTCGATTCTAAATTATTATCATTATCATTCCCTTTTCGCACCTAATGGTGCATAGGGCACTGCGTTGGTACTTCACTTTTAGCGTATCTTGATAATTATTGTTACATAAAGGTAAGAAGATCAATCTTACGCTTCAAGTACCAGTCCAGGGGTTATGCAATATTCTAGTGTGAAAACACCCTTCAAATAAATATTTCATACCAATCATGTCGGGAATTGAGCCCGAGACCTCTTGCATGGTAGGCAAACGCGTTGACTATCACACCACGAGGCCGGCTTCTAAAGTAAAAACTGTTTTTACCCTCACCTGAAAAAGTAAGTAAGTTTGGAACTTACGACTTTTACAAGTTATGCCGACGATATGATAAATGACAATTGATGCATTTGAATATGTATAGAGGTTTACCAGTCATATTAGGAGTTAATAAACAAAAAAATGTCACATTTCCACTAAACGGTACATCTCTAGGGTTTCTGTGTAAAAAATGTATTGGTTTGATACTTACAAAATAATCACGGCAACCAAGATTAGTAACAGTTTGGGCCTCATGGCGAGTAGAATGGTAAGAGGAGTTGCAGCTTGCTTCCAATCAGCAGGTTGCGCGCGAGCACCGCTATTTCCATGTTGCATAGCTGCGGGCTGTTCTCCTGATGAATAAAAAAAAACTTTCTTTGTTAAATCTCTTAGTTTTATATCTGTTAAGAGTACGTTTGCTTGTTTGTATTTAAAAAAAAAAATATTTTTGAAAAAATATGCATGATATTACTACAGCGAAATATAATTATTTATAAAGATTTAACACATATACACGGTTTTTCAGGGCCAGATCGCGAAACTTTAGAGGAACATTCTTCATGGTCAGCTTTAAAAAAATCGTTTTGAAATTTTTCCAAAAAAGTCATTTAAAAAAAATAAAAAATATTATCGCAAAATGTAGTAAGTTCTTGATTTTTTGGACAAGCAGTCCCTCCACAAAACCCAACCCCTCTCCAACCCAGCCGTTTCCCTTGTCCGCGTCTTGTGCGTGTCGCTTTGTTGGTCAAATACGTTTTTATCTCCATTTTTTTTGTAGGAGAAGGGTCCGAGAAATTAAAGATTTACTCCATTTTGAAATTATATATAAATATGTTTTATTTTTTAAATTACTTTTTGGAATTTTTTTACTAGAATTTTTTGAAAGCTTACTGTGAGGAAAGTTCTTCTAAAGTTTCGCGGTCTGGCCCTGAAAAACCGCGTAAATGTGCTAAATCTTCATAAATAATTATATTTCGCTGTAGATATCATGCACATTTTTTCAAAATAAATATTTTTTAAAAAATACAAACAAGCAAACGCACTGAAAAACCGTGTATATTTATATCAATTATGGAAAAGAAAAAAGAAATCTTAAAGCAGAGTGAAGTCTTAAAATGATGTGTTTTTTTTATTTGATTAGTAAAAATTTTCAATTCAAAAAAAGAATAGGGTCTTTTCGCGTTATTTTGTTATTTTTATTTTTAAATAAACATAAAATTACAATGGTTACGGTATTAATGTTTTTTTGTGCTACGTCGCATTAATATTTTACAATGGTTTAAAATATGCATATTTTTAATTACCCGAAAACGAGACGTTTCACGCCCTGTGAGACAATCGGCACGTATGACGTTTTGCCGTCAAACTTGTACGAAATGTTTATAAGAAGCGCAGTCAGCAATCCTAACACGTGACGTCAAAATGACGTAATGCCAACTGCGAGCCATTTTGTATCTGATCATTTTCAAATTCGAAAATTATGGATGAAAATTTGTTAAGAATACATTGATATTTATATAATTTGAATTATAAAAATCAGCTTCAAATACATATGATTTTTTTTTCCGTCTTGTGAAAATACTTGTTTATTGCACTTTTTATTTCCTTTGTCCAATTAAGTAGTCATTTTAGTTTTGAAATTAAGATGTTGTCAATTGTTTTTGGTCTCAAACTTTTGTTTTGTGGCGTAGAAACACTGCCATAATGTATATATTTAGATTAATTGATCTCATTTATGATTGTATTCTTCATAACGTTCTCTCGTGTTTGTTTGCTTGTGTCCTTTTTATTCTCAAATCTAATTGGAATATCAACACAAATCCAATCTTTGTTCTAACTCTAATTTGTTTATGGCGAATTATAGTATTGATAGGTATAATATTTGTTTCGTATCATCTGTCGAAGGGATGAGTACTCTCCCAAAACTATAGTCATGTTCTTTGAACAGAATAATTATGTGTAGAACTTATGACAAAGTTTTTAATTAATGATATTTTTTTTATATAATCCAAATAATCCAAATAAATCCAAATTCAAGCAAAAAATTCTCGCTTGAACATGAATTTTGTATGACTTTTTGAAATCACCTAGACGTCACGCTTAACGATCGTCTTTATATATCTACTGATTGACTACAAAGCCGGCTCCTTGAACATCTCAATACATACACTCAAAAAGATAGTAAAACAGATGAAAAAAATACAATAACTATATCATTATTTTATAGTGGTAAATTTCTATTGCCTAGATACTGTTATATGTTAAAAAGGCAGAACCAATCGGCATTATTTTTGCATCTAGGCGTTTTTATTTTATTAAACTGACAGTTATGTCGGAATTTAATTCGACCTCAAAATTTACTTATTTCTCTTTCTAGGCTTTTAAGATAAAAAGGGCCAACCTCAAAACGGTTAAAAATTTTGACAAATCATAATTAAAGGAAAAATTGCTCGGTGTAACAAAATTTTTGACACATTAAATGCGTAGATAAACGTATTGAGGAGTTCTAGACCCGTCGGTATAAACCGATGTACTTACGTCAAAACTTAATGGTGGTTGTATCGGTAGTATACCTTTGTAGTCGGTCGGGAGACTTTTACCTTCAACTATGATGCCAAACTGAAGCTGTAATTTTAGAGCGCAGATATGTGTACCGTGACGTACGCTTCTCCTTGTTTCATATCGAAATACCTACCCAAAACTTGAAGGTGGGGGGTCTGTAGTATATCTTTGGAATCTATAGAGAAAATTTATTTTCAACTATACCGTCAAGATGAAGGTATGGCGTCTTTATCTTCTAATCATAATCGAGGCCCATGTCCTTAAAATATCGGGCTATTAGGTAAAGCGAGCGCGCTTACATTCTAAGGTTCAACTAGTGGTCTCCTGAATATGCGTCTTTATTTGAAATATAAAGCGTCACTATCATTATTTGTAAAGGTGTTTCATCATCTGCTCTGTAGAACCTACATTTAAATGTTTCCAAAAGGTTCATTCTAGCAGGCTGTTTATTCAATCCGCAGTGCCCTGTAACATCTCTGATGATTACTTTCACTTTGTTTCGGCTAAGTTTTATTAGGTGAAAAACAAACCTTTTTCGACTATTATTTTAGTTGTTCCGTCGCATAATGCTGACTCGGTACTTTTTTCCAAAGCATGATGCTTTTACGGGGCCACAGCCTAAAATCATTACGAGGAGCAGACTTGGGTAACGATTCGGACTGTTTTAGCTCCTAGCCTGGCCAATTTTTCAATTGCCTCGTTACCGTCGATGTTTGAGTGTCCAGGTACCAAAATCAATGTTATTTATTTATTTATTAACTGTCCATTTATACAATATATTACTATTTTCATTTATGTTTGTAATGCTATTGCATTCGCCGGTAAAGAAAAGCGGCTGTAAGTATTGCGAGGTAAATTGAGAATTGATTACTGCCGAGTTCCTCCGGGCTTTTAGAGTTGCCTGACTGCTCGAGAATTGTATTAAGTCTTGACTTATTTATTGTGGGGCAAATTTTTCTTACAAAAAGTGAAACATTCGAACAAAAGCATTGAATATTGAAATAATTTTCTACAAAACTGTCAAACACAACAATAAACCACAAAAAGTGTTATTTACGTGACATTCCATTAAATATACAAAGTCAAAACACTTGAAACTGTTTTGGGATTCGCGGTGTTTACATGTAAATATTAATGTAAAATGAATTCACTAATTGCTCTCTGTTATTCAAATTTTGTGTTCACCGCGGACATATTTTATTCCGTGAAAACAACGGCCTGGCGGCCATTTGCAAAGCGGACTTACCAACAAAACAAATCCATGAATATTGTATTCAGAAAACAAAACCTATAAATATATAAACTCGACGCATTAATCCTGCACTGGATATGGCAAAACCGAAAAGGTCGTAAATATTATTTTATCTGTTTTTAATTCGCAATTCTCGTGAACAAAGCCCACATTGATTTGACAACGGAACTAATACCAATAAATGAACGGAACCGATGAATTAAATACCTACATAAATAATTGATTATTTTACCTACACATATAATTGATTCATTATAGCAAATAGGGGCTCATTAATATTTTTTGGTGACACATTCATCACAAAACAATTAAATAGATTATATTTATGAATGAATGCAAAGAGAAAGATTTATTGTTTGAATCAAAAGAACTGAAAGTCAAAAGTTAACCAAATTTTTTTTTTATTAAAAAAAATGTTTTTATTAAATTAGGAAAAACAACAGTTGTTTTTTAAAAATATTAAATAAAAAAAACAGTTCATACATTCAGTTCAAGTTTTTCAGAAATGTAAGAGAACATGTTACACAGCAAAGAGAAAAAATAATGTATTATACTCGTATAAGACAAGAGAAAAAAAGAGCACGAAAGAAGGTTAAGGGTGAAGGAATAGAAAAGATGAGTGGAAGAGAGGGGTTTTTAAAATATATTTGACCGATTTATAATTTTGATATAAAAATAACATGTACACAATAGGGAAATATCACATACTATGACGACCTTTAAATGGATTTATAATAATGGATTTATAATAATTAATTGTATTCTTAAAATCAAGATAAATTTTGTCGAGAAATGTTTTAATAAATAAATGTAAAAAAAAATAAAAAAAATACGATGTTTGAAAAACGTGACGTGTTTGGTCTTGGTTGTTGTGAGGTCAAAGTTTGTGATAATGTTCTAAACAAATTTTAATAACCAGGAATAAATAAGCATAAATTGTGACGTATTAGGGGCGTGGCCAATGGAATGACCGTTTTTGCAGGAATTCAAAATTACAACTTTAAAATTTTTTTTAATCCTAATAGTAATTGAGATTTTTTTACTGGACAGTATTTCACAGACCTTTATTAATTTAAAATGTAAAAAAGGGATATTTCCCTATTAAAAGAACACAATTATTATAACATATTGTGTGATTTTTATATACGTAATGGAAAATTAAGAAACTGATGGACCTTTTCAGATGTAGAATTAAACATCAAATGATGAAATGGTTAAAGGGCACATAATTTATTAATGAAGTAATAATCAAAAACATAGTTTGTCGTCGATTCCTTGAAATATTAAAAAATGTATTGGTTTTATTATTTTAAAAGTGCTACCGTAGAACCGAAAAACATCGAACTGAGAAAAAATCAAATCGCAAGATGGTAAAACATTTTAAGAAAGTGTATCTTTGTTGTTTTCAGATATTTAAGGATTAATTTTTCCAAATTATCCGGTAAAAGTTTTTTTTTATTTTTAAAAATATTTAATGAAAAATAGCTTAATAAGTATAAAATTACAAAATGGTTGGTTCATACATAATAAATAATAATGCTTCTACCTCTCTAATAGATTAAAAACTTGTGTTTTGAAAAGGGGGTTCGTTTTACATATTTTTTTTTACATATACAATGTTTTTTAGGTTCAGACCGCGGAACTTCAGAGAAACGTTCCTCATGGTAAGCTTTAAAAAAAATCCTAGTAAAAATCTTACAAAAAGTCATTTAAAAAAAAAATTAATCTCAAAATGCAGTAAATTTTTTATTTCTCGAACAAGCAGTCCCTCCACAAACCCTTACTCCTCTCCTACCCAACCGCTTCCCTTGTTTGCATCTGGTGCGTATCGTTTTGTTGCGTTGGTTAAATATGTTTTAATTGCAATTTTTTTTTGTCGGGGTGGGGTAGTGGTTTGCAGAAGGGATTCTCGTCCGAGATATTAAAGATTTACTTCATTTTGAGATAGCACATTTTTTTTTTTTTTAAAAACGATGTTTTGGAATATTTTATAAGAGTTTTTTTAAAGCATACCACGAGGAATGTTCCTCTAATGTTTCGTGGTCTGGTCCTGAAAAATTGTGTTCATATTTAGTATCTGTACACATATATTTTATATTTTATTTAAATTTTATTTTAACTATCTAAAACAAATTCCTTAAAATGAGATATAATATTCTAAAATATACCCAATTTCCCACTGGATAGAGTTCCGGCTAGGGTGGTCTCATGTGTTTTTTTTATTTAGATTAAAATGTTTTGATTTCTGGAAGATTATTATAGTTTTTTTTCCAACAAATGAATAATGATTTAAAGATGCAGTTGTATTGCGCCTGTGTAAAGTTAAAGTCTAGAGTTTAGAGAATTTTCTTACGTAGTGGGTTTTCTTCTTTTAAAGTTTGTATAATGGATTCTTTTTTAAAGATGTCATCATTTGAAGGTATATCAAGCTCTTTAAAAGTTAGATTTGAAGGGTAAGTTCAAGGTTTTAAAATATAATTTTAGAGATGTGGTTGATTTGATAAGTTCCTTTCAAGAAGTCAAATACACGATTTCTAAATAAATCGCATTTTTAAAAATACGTTTTTTATTTGCATTTAAGAAAACGAAATCATGAATTGTTACCGGTTAAAAAAAATAATATATAAATATATATATATATAAATATATTTATATATATATAAAGCAACAAGAAAAATATTAGATGGCTTGATCGGTAAAAAACACGTGTACGTACGGTAACAGTGCATAAAAAAGACATTGGGATTCTTACCATTGAGTACATGAAGCATAACACTGGCTGAGTCCAAATTAGATGGACTACATGAATAGTTTCCAGAATCCTCTCGCCTTGTGTTGTAGATTATGAGCGTGCCAACCTAGTGAAAAACAAAAATTTGGAATATTCCTGCTAAGTAAACAATCTCAAAGCGTCTATAAATGAGTTCCCGCAGACAATATATCTTAAATCTAGCATATTAAAATGAGAGCAATAAGAGTATGGCAAAAAATATCTCAATGGCATTTGTTATGCCTCAGTTACCCATAGCCAGTTCCCCGTAACCTGGAACCATAGAATTAAGAATAGTCCAGAAGGAGCGTAAAATCATATTTGAATACATCTGACTGTGTCCAATATTCCCCCTACCATGCCTTACTTTCACCGCGCGCATTCGTGATATCGCAGCGTAATGTTGCTTGATGGGAAAAAAATAATCTTAACACATGTAAGGTAAAAAAAAGCAATCTGTTAATTTCTCTAAAATTTTATTGTGCACGCGGAAACATTGATTGTCACAACAGAGTAGATAAATAAAGGGTCATTTAATGAATAATTGAATTAATTAACTTTGAACTTAAAATATAAAAGAAATTTTATTTTACATAAAAAGGATATTTTTATATTATGTTAAATAATATTTGATGTTTTTAAGATAATGGTCGTTCAAATGTCCCCCACGGCGTTGTTTAATCCGAGGTCTAATTTTCATTAGTTCTTTCATCAGATGAGCAAAGTAGGGTAAACATTTACTACCCTGGCAACACTAACGAAATTTTTATTTTGTTTCTTCGATAATCTGACTGATGGAAAAACAATTAAATTTTTAAGTTATGTATTTGCTATTTAAACATTCGTTTGCTAATTACACATGAAATGTGATCCCATCCTGTTTCTTTAAGAGCCTAGCAGTATTTTTATACTTTAAAAGGACACAACACGGCATAGTTGAATTCAAATCAGGAGTTGCGTCCTGAGCGACGTCTACAAAGAAACAAATGGGTCAAAACGTAAACCTACTCATTTATAAGTAGTTTAGTCGTCTTCTGTTTGATGTGCGTATGCGGTTTCTGGACTATTCTCAATTCTGTGCCTGGAACGCATTGTCCATTCTCACAAGACTTACGTTTAAGTACGTTTTTCGCAGTTTTTACTTGATTTTGAATGAAAATTCCCAACCTCTAGTACTAGACATCTGATTATGATTTATAGATGACTGATAAAAAAATACGGCGAATAAATTTTAGAGCAGCAACTGCTGACGCTACACTCATTTGAAGTAATAGGTCCGATAGCCTGATCCATTTAGATAGTCAGTGACAAGTTTGAACAAGTTGTGATGTCAATCGGCTTCCAGAGCCAAATAAGTAAGGTTGTTTTTACCGTGTTTATCCTTCGCGGAAGGAGATTATACAAATTTGATATAAGCTTATTATTTTTTTCGTAATAACAGTATTTGCCGTATTTTTTTATTAACCTGTGTACAAACAAACAATGTTGACTGGCTCAAAGTCCTTAGTTCATTTTTGTACACGTTCATAAAAGTCTAAAAAGAGTCACGAAACAAAAGTCTGGAGTGCGTGGGAGCAAGTCAACGTTGCTTTTTCTGAAATCAATTTTTAGATAAAAGCATCTTTTTGTTTCGACTGAAAGGTTTGCGTGCGGCAAGTTACTTTATCTTGTTAGATTAGTTTTAAATTGAAGAAGAAAACTTGTCATCCCCTCCATTCGCCTTCGTATCACAAATAAAACTTTGAAATTGTCAGCAACCAGCATATCTTCTGAAAGCTTTACATACTAATGTTAAATGAGGTTTCGTATTTCTGACTTATAAATTTATCAATGACAAAGTATTGATTTCATGTATGTTAAAAAAATACAAAATATAAAGACTTTTGACTAAAGGAAAAAACACACCAACTGACTGTATAGCTTAAATTGAAACATCAGTAATTAAAAAGACCAAAGGTTTCAGCCATCATATTAAACGAATATTGTACTCTTTTGCTGTCTTTGCCTCCAGCGGGCGGGTAATCAAGCAGAGGAGGCTGATTATGCTGCTAGCCTTCACGATCATCTCTGATTCTCCATATTGTTCTGCAAATGCCATGTATTTCTACTCACGGTGGTGTCGGCTCCTATCCGCTCCATGCGGATGTCTATGAGGCTGCGGTCGTAGTTGAGCACCCTCTCGCTGTCTCTGTACCAGAAGATATAGGCCGGCTCCTCCAGCGAGCGGCTGATCACGCAGCGGAGGCTCACTGTGCTGCCGGCCTTCACGTGCATCTCCGATTCTCCAACGATTTCGATCTTTGGAACTGCGAACAATGAAAAAAATGTTATAGTAATTTGTAAAACCAAACGACAACATTCTTGATATCGCCATCTCCATAGCACATTCTTCCTCTAAATAATTATGCTGTTTTATATACATGCATACGTTCGTTGCCATCTTGAGTTTGCACCTGTTGTTTGAAATCCCCGATACACAATTTATATATCACAACAAGATAAAATACAGAATAGATTCCTTAAACTTCTGGATCGTAAATCTCTTACATATTTTGACTCGTATGAAGACTCTTCTTCCTTTCATAGTTTAACTTCCCTTACTAAACGTAGTAGCATTACTGATCTGTCTTTCCTCTTCAAAATTTTAAACAATTTTATTGATGGTCCATATCTCTTGGAGGGTATTTCTATCAATTGTCCCGTAAAATCAACATGACAAGTAATTTTTTAAATAATTTATTGCCAAAAAAATTATGTTCTAAACTTGTTTTTTTATCGTAGCTGCTCCAAATTTAATTGACTTTGTCCCCATTTAGATATTTTTAATACAAAATTTTGCGACTGCAAAAAAAAACTTTTTGAAACACTGTAAATTAAAACATTTGTCAGTGTGTAATAAGTTAATCTTCCTTTAATTATGTTTATTTTATAATACTATCAAAATTTTGAATTGGTCAACTATATTATGAAAATCCCTCTCCTCCACTCTATTTCCTCATCCCTCAACCTTATTAAGAGCTCTTTTTTTTTCTCATGTCTAATATAATATATTATTTTTCTCTTTACTGTGTAACATGTTCTCTCATTATATTTTGGAAATACTTTAACTGGACGTATGTACTATTTTTTTTATTTTATATTCTTATATAACAACTGTTGTTTTTCCTTAATAAATAAAAATAAAAATAAAATACATAAACTCGAGAGAAAACGTTTAAGTTTTTGATAATATGGACTTCAAATAAAATTAATCAATAAAATACTTCTGGTAATGTATCCAAAATAAACATAACCATTTGGATACATTACCAAATTGAATACGGAATTTTACCAATTGTCTGCATACACAATGAATTATTATTGAAGGAGAAAACTGAAGACTTCGTTTTTTGTACACATTTTGTTTTTGTTGAATGACAATACTCGTATAGGAATGATATAAAACTATAAAAAGGCGATAAAATAATTGAGAGTGTTTTAGTTGGGTTTAAAGATTGCAAAAATAATTCTTAAAAAGCCCAGAACTTACCCATCAAAACTAGTATTCGAAGAACTTAATATACCAACAATTGAAGAAATTTTTAATAAAGCCTCTATCTTACAAACTTTTAAAGAAAAAACAATTGAAGTGCAAAATTCAAGTAACTCTAGATTTTCTAATAATTTAATTTTGCACAGATGTAAAACAACAGCAGCGTTAAACCATTATACGTACAAAGGTAAAAAAAACTTTAATAAACTTCCGGAAAACTTAAAATCTATAAAAAATTATCAAACTTTTAAAACTAACATTAAAAAACATTTAAGACTCACCCCTTCCTAGACTCCATACCAAAGAATGTTTATTTTTTATTTTTAATTTACCGTGTTTATTTTTAATTTTAATTTTAATTTTGATTTACTTTGTTTTAATTTACTTTGTTTATAAAAAAAAATAAAAAAATGTGAAACGAACTCCCTCTCTAAACACAAGTATCTACTTTATTAGAGAGGTAAAAACGTTATATATAAGATGTTCTGTATATTTACCTATTTTGTATTTCAAAAATGTACTTTGTAAAAAAAAAAAAATTCAATAAAAAAAAAAAAAAATAGTAATAACCTAATAGAGTTGTCCATACAGAGAAAACACATTCAATGATTTTTTACCACGAAGTTAACGACAGATTACAGCAATACAACGGGCCGTAGGTAGGGTTGATAATTTCAAGTGCAAACCGAAATCGTCCATTACACGTTTGTTGTTAAACTAAAAACCAAACAAAAAATTTTGAACGCTTTTGTTCTATGCTTAAAGGCTTCTCTAAATAAGGATTACTCTAAGGTTAGGTGTGTTTTTTTATAGATTCGAATAAAATAAATCGTTTATTAGTAAATCATCCACAAAATGTAATTTTATAAAATGACGTGTATTTATATCTTTTTTTTCTTTCTGTGTCTTGCTAGGTCATCCCAAAGTTGACCATCACTCTGGAGCAGTCATTCCCAAAGTAGTATATATCGACTCCCAGGGGTCTACCACGACCTGTCAGGGGTCCATAGCATTGAAACATAAATTGGGGTCCGTGAGACGTAAATGAGGGTCCACGAGTGTGAATTCCACTAACGCGGGTCTTCACGAAAATTTAAACGCAAATGTAATAATCCACCTATCGTGATTTTCCTTTGTAGGCGCAGATCATATAACTTGTAAAACTGATCGGAACAAATACCAACGAAGAACTTTTAAGGTGCAGTTAAGAAATGGGTATCAGCAATTCTGGCTTCAAAGCGACATATCTGTTTTATATCCTGCATTATTGACTATTGCGAGAAAGTTTTTGATGGCTTTTCTATCTTTATACCTCGTGGAAAAGGGTTATAGCGCGGTAACAAGTTTCACAAAAAAATAAACAAATTGGAAATAACTCGCCGGGGAGATGTAAGGTAACCTGATTTAATTGCAGCCAAATATTGAAATTTTGCTATCAAACCTTCAGGCTCATCTCTCCCGTTAAAATGATTCATTTTTTTTAATATTAATTTTATGTAATAATGTTACTTGATTCGAATTTTGTGTCATTGAAAAGTATTCTCTAGAAAAGTGAGTAATTCTGCCTCAGATTTAAAACACATTAAAAGTTGTCGAATTTCTAAAAAAAATATACTAAAGCATTGGGTCTACGCATAACAGATAAACTCAACAACGTAACTACGATACAAAACATTTTGGGGATCTCTGCTCTGGACTATGCATCTCTGTCTAGGGGTGGAATTATAAATCTTCTCCATCCCCTAGAAGGTGGTTAATTTGGTTGGTTTATTTTTCCATGCGGCTAATTTTTGCTTCATATATGGCCACACTGTTGATTAAACGTCAAAAATATGAACACGTGAAATCAAACATGATGATTTTCATTAAGAACATTATTGCGACCCTATGCATTACCCAAAATTTTCAGTTTCAGTTTCATTTCCGTTTTTGAAGCAGTTTTAAACACCATTTGACGTTCAATAATCAATGTTGCCTTTATATGAAGCAAAATGTTGTCGCATTACAAAAAAAACTTTAAATTAATCACTCTCTAGGGGATAGAGAAGATCCAAAATACCACCCCTGGGCAGTGAGGAATAGCTCCTCCACGCTTCCTATTCCCGTCCATAGGCGAATATTGCTCTCCAAGACATCTATCTTCGGCCCACACCGTGTCGACCCTCAATTTTTCCTTGATGATCAGATGCAATAGCTCATATTTTTTACCTCTAAGTAAATGGTCTAAGTAGGACTCTTTTTGAAACTTAATTTCAAAGTGTATTTATTTATAAAAATAATTTAAAGGACAAATTTTGACCAGTTTTTATTTTGACTGAAATCTATTTTACGGTATCGAAGTGTATATATTTTTTGTACTTCAAAATAAATATATAAAATGTGAATAATGTGGGAGCTATAGTCACTGGACCATTAGGCTTGCTTTAGTTATTAGAAACTGTGTTTGTGTATATATGTATATATGGATATGTATGTGTGCATGTACGGGTATATATATGTATGGATATGAATGAGGATGTGATATAGATATTGACTTAGATATAGATATAGATTAAGATATAGATATGGATATGGATATGTTAATGAATAATGTTTTTAATAAAATGCTTTGTGCCTATTAAATATTTAAAAGACACAAAGCATTTGGTTCAATGTTTAATGGCAAAATTTCTGTATTTATTTATTTTTTATCTTAAAATTGCGTTATCATTCACTTATTTTCTGCTTTTTTTTACATCTTTCTTAATATTTTTTGAAAGCATAAATTACATGTGCTTTTTTCGCTCCTTATATTTAAGTTAGAAGTAATTATTATTATACAGCTATGTAGGACTATACTATTATAAATTGTAAAGGATCTTTACCGACAAGCCATATTCATTGGCTTGGTGAGTCCTGTAAAAAAAAAATTGTTTTAACAATAACTAAAATGTATGTAAATAATAAATAAATAAATATTAAAAAAAAAAAAAAAAACTCTAAATATAACGGTCAAAAATAAGTAAACGCAAAATTTTATCTTCACCATCAAATAGAGATTATATTAATATTTTTTTTAAATGAATGCATTACATTTATTTACTTTTCATCATTCAATTTTGACTGTAGCATGTCCAATTACTATAGCACCCAACCTACACAAATATAATTTTGATAACTGCTTCTCAGTTTTGCTATTTTATATTAAATAATCAATATTTATTATGAAAGTCAGGTTGTATTAATGATGAATAATCATCGTTCAATTTTTTGATATCCAAGTAATGAGTCATCAATTTCCAATTTGATTCGGTTCTTGCATTTTCTTATTCCGATAAACGGATTCATACTCCATTTTTATTGTGTAAGCAACAATGTACCTTTGACACCCGTGTATGAAATTGGGGAAGCTTTAGTGAAGCAGCCACAGAGGCTTCATTTCAGGCTTTGTATTTAAGTTTTATTCAGGCTCCACTGGGAAATCTAAAGGCAATTCTCTTGATCTATGGTGTCAAGGAAACCTTCTTTAACTTACAGGCTGATTTTCTTTCTTTATTTCCTCGAGAGGCCTCCTATTATTTTTTACATTGAATTTTTAAAACATACCGAGAAAAGTTGGTCGATAAAACCTAAAGTGACGCAGTAGTGACATTTCAGGGGTCAGATGCTGTATAAATGTAAATCTGAATAAGATTTTCGTGGAAAAATACAGAAGTCATTCCTTTGAAATGCAACAAAAGAAACTCTCGACGTAGCTGGCTTTTGTATAGAACATTCAATAGATTTCGTAATGAATAAATGTATTTCTAAATGATTGTGGGTGTTATTTAGTCAAACAGCCTAAAAGGATTGCTTCCGATTTAACACAGGTTTTCTAGCGAGTCGGGGAAAGTTTACAGGCATGAGTCGTTTCTGATTGCGTTACTATAAACTGTATCTCTGTACTAAATTAATGTACGTATGTTTTTAAAAAAAACATGTACAAAATATTTGATCACAACACAAAAACTAACTTGAATTTTTCTCAAGCCTGGGTATACTGTGCGAAAAGAACTAAAAAGGAAATACGGTAAATCAAGTTGTGGTTGAGCGGAGTTCGAACCTCGGACCTTTGTTCCGTGAGTCGGCAAAACTAGCCGAGTGACCATAACACGGTTTAAGTGGTTACTCTTCCCACTGTGTAACATTCACCATTTTTTCTATGTTCGAACATCCATATTTCTCAATTTTTTTAATCTGTTGATTTAAGTGTAGCTGAAGAGCTTTATTGTTATGAAGAGATTCATTTGATCGAAATATTTCAGATACTCGGCAACGCCCGAAAACAATTTTTATACTTCTTCTTCGACCAGTTTGTTAAATTACAATTTGGAAAAATTTAAGCTGTATGAATATTGAAACATAGGCATAATTACACAGTGTGTAAAATGGCTACTTCACTAGCCAACGACAGGTCATAAGCCCTGTAAATGCCTAGATTTCTATATTTCCTTTTCTAAAATGTTATCCATTGCTGTTACCGTTTGTCAATCTTAATAACTCCCTAGGGGGTGAAATTTAGTCTTTTGTCCACAAATATTTGGAAATATAGCTGACGAAACAATCACAAGGCTCGTTTTTGTTTCAAATTATTGTGTGGTTTAAGTAATTACTTTTTTTAATTATTATAAGTGCATACTATATAAAATAAAAGTATTAAAATATTACAACAGAGATGAAGAACATTGAAAATAAGGTAATAAAGAAGTCTAGGTATATACAGGGCTAATGACCTGTAAATGGCTGGTTTAAATGGCCACTTTACACACTGTGTAACACTCACCATTTTACCAATATTCGAACATCCATATTCCTTCAAATATTTCATCTGCTGATGTTTGTGATGTTAAAGAGCTGAAACCTTTATTTATGCGGGTGAGATTCATCTAATTAAATTATTTCACCTACATACTAGGCAACGCCTAAAAATCGTATTTTTTCAATTTCTATACTTTTTCATGGACCAGGTGAATTTATTAACAATATTTTATACTTGAATATTTCATAGTCCCTGGACTGGCACCTGAACCGATACATTGATCATCTTACCTTCATGTAACAAAAATGATCAAGATACGCTGCGAAAGTGTACTTGTACAATGCCCTATGCACCATTAGGTGCGGAAAAGGAATGACGACGATAAAAAGTATTATTTACCAAGAAAAAAAAAAATGGTTTCAGCTTATTATTTTTTTAAAAAATTAAAGTCAGTGCTATATAAACTTCTGACGTCACTGCGACCTGTGTAGATATATTGCGACGCGTCCCTGTAAATAAGTTCTCTTCCTTGAAGTCTAGGTTTTACAAGAGCCTGTAGTTCAATCACAAATAACTATCGACGTGCTAATAAGCGACGTGTTAACAATTTCTCACCATGGTGGCATATCGTATTCGCGATCGCAATGAAACATCCGTGAACACCTAATATTAAATGTCAAAATATTTACGTTTCGCGACTTATAATCCTGCTGCGCAATCACATATTTGAATTTCACAGGTGTAAATATGGAAAATATTCCAAAACTGCTATTTTTATTTATTAATTTATTATTTTTCATGCTATTCATTGCATTTAGCCGGCGGTTGGCAAGCCAAATGTCAAGAAAAGCAGTCGCCGTAGTAATTGTAATTTAATTTTCACTTTTTTGTATTAGATACTCCACACTATTTTGCAAATGCCGTATATTTTATTTATTTTTATTGTAAACGCCGATTTTTCACCAATGAACTAACTGTATTTATTTATGAGGAAAACAAAAAAACAAACTGACACGAGCGTTGACTCATGACTGCGATAACTTAAGTATGTTCATTATTGTTCATTGTGATCGCTCAAATGTTCAAACGCATGTTTTTAAGCACGTCAATAGTTATTTGTGATTGAGCTACTAGCTACTGAGTAAAAAGCGAGTGTTCCTATATTGCTGAATCTCCCCCTTCAAGCCCAGATTTGGACTGGTTTGAAAAACTCAACATGGAAATACCACCATTATTTACTTTTCACACCTTATGCTGCACATAAGCAAATATAAAAAAGTTGAAATTAAGAGCAGTAAGTAATATAATGTTCATATTTATTTATATATTTATTATATACATACGGCCTAAGCCAATTACAACAGTTACATGAAGAAACATAAATGCAAGAAACTGAACAAAAAGAACATTAAACTATTTAGCAAAGACAAACAAGGGCAAAACAATAATTGTATACAATATATTAAAAAAAACGAAATACCAAAAACTTTGAGCTAAACCATGCCAATCCAACTTCACCCCACACTGTTTAGTCGCGAAGAGATCTGCGAAAAGCCGGAAGATCTATCCCAAAGAATTCCAAGTCGTGTGATGAATTGACTAATCTACACATTCTGGACATTGGGGCATAAAAACCAAAGTTGCTCTTAGAAGATTTTATAAATAGCAGATTTTGACTTCTGGTGATACGGTTGGGAACATTAAAAGAAATTGATTGCAACAGAGATGGGACATCACTTAAAGCATTGAGTATTTTGAAAATGCATATAAGGTCCATCTCAGTTCTACGTCTCTCCAATGAAGACAGATTAAAAGATTGCTCTATTTCAAAATAAGAATAATTACCCCTTTGTAATCCGAGCAACCATGCCACTTTTCTTCGAAAACGGTGTTGGACAGACTCGATACGGTCAATATGAGTCCTGTAGAATGGAGACCAAATGGGAGAAGCGTATTCTAGATGGGGTCGAACTAGTAAGCAATAAAGAGTTATTAAAATATTATGTTGCAGTTAATACTTTACGGACCTTACTTATTTGATTTCCTTATACCAGGTTTACATTAAGAAATAACTATACCCAATTTACCTATTTATAACCGATATAAAAAAAAGCTTACTCATGAAAATATTTATTACCTGGAATAATAATTCGCAGGTTATTTCGTGCTTTAATTTTTTAAACAGTCAACACCGACATGTGCGCGTGCGCAGTAACTTTGATAACATCAACAAACAAACGTCAAAGTCATCGACACTACTGTCAGTTTAATAAAGAACATGGCGAAAACCGTTAGAAAAAGAAATCAAAATTAGCAAAGCAGCTAGGACTTGGCGTTCTACTGGTATTTTCCCCTTTCGCTTGTCTTCTTCTAAATCAGATCTTACCAAAAAAATAACACGCCTCTTGTTTTCTTTAAAAAAAACATAATTTATTTTAAATTCTCACTCCAAATAGTTCTTTAAAGGGTCCATTTTTTTTTTGAATATTTTTTGTGCGCAAGAAGGTGGCAGGACTTTGAAATTGAAAAATAATATGATAAACTATTCATTTTGATTACCGAAAAATACGACTTTTGACAGATCGCGTGCTTATTCCAGCGTTATACCACATAATGTGCAGGTATAAGTTTCTATAGTCGTTTTCCCAGATTTAAACCAAGTTTAACTCTATGCGAGGTTTATAAGTAATACTTCTTGCTATACCATCATTATTCTACCACTATTCTCAAGCTTAACTTTATACCCGATTTATAAGTATAACCATACGAATTATTTATTTATCTCTCTGAAAATCAATTACCCGATATCCCATAACTTGATGAGGGTTATCAAGCGAGACTTATAGGTATATTTAAAAAAAATGCAAAATTCAATGATCAAATTGCTATAACAAAAAGATGTTTACCACCTAAAACTGAATATTTCAATAGTATTAATGTATAAATCTTTAAATAAACTATCAGTTAAGACTCTACTTCGGTACAACTCTATTTATCAGCATGCGTCGCACTCCGAGTATGAACACATATCGGTACACGATTACCAGGGCTGGTATTCCAAACGAAATTATAGCGCGGTAAAGCGCGTTTTTACGTACTAAATACGCATTATAGCGCGCTGGAAGCGCGTTCGGAATACCAGCCCAGGGGTGCTATTCTGAACTACTCTCGTGGCACTAGAAAACGGTTTTTCTCGTCTATTTTGTATGTAAATACACGAGACAATACGGCCACAAAAGCGTTTGAAAAACCAGCCTAGATTTGCTAGTATGGAAGGGCTAACTGTTCCTAGATATTGTAATAAATATGGCAAAAGGCCACTGCAATACAATATATCTAAAATATGTAACATGTTCCCAAATAATATTAAGAAAAGTGAGTTAAATATAGGATTGAGACGTATGTTTAAAATCATGGCTTATGAAAAAAAGTTTTTTATAGTAATTATAGTTTTATTGACATAATACAGCAAAGATGAAAAATTTTTCTTCAAAGAAAATAAAGAAGTTTAGGCATGTACAGGGCTTATGACCTGTCGTTGGCTGGTTTAAGTGGCCACTTTACACATTGTGTAAACATTTACCATTTTGCTTATATTTGAACATCTATATTCCTTCGAGTTTTCCATTCTTTTACTCTTCTATTTATTCTTCCATCTTTTTGCTCTTTAACTTCACAAACGTCAACGGATGGAAAAATCGAAGGAATATAGATGTTCAAATATAGGCAGAAAGGTAAATGTAACACAGTGGGTAAAGTGGCCACTTAAAGCAGCCAATGACAGGTCATAAGCCCTTTTGATGCCTAGAATTCTATGTTCCCTTCTATAAAAAGTTCTTTATCTCTGTTGTATTATGTTAATATTAAGAGCTCTTTAGGTGATTGAATCCAGTCCTTGTCTACAAAAATTTGGACAAACTCAAAATCTTGTTGATGATAGCTATGATTTTTGATAATGTAATTAAATACAAAATTTGGGATAACATGCAATGTTTTTTAAATAAAATTATTAATAATGTAGGTTAAGTATGAAGCAAGCAAATCAATATTTGAGAACTTGCTACAGCAAATTACTATAATTAAGCTATATTACAGCAGAACTTATAATTTTAAGATTATTGTGTCAATATTTTGTAAAAAAAAGACACTTTAGTAGCTGTAGCTTGGTACAGATAATAAATACAGACGATAGTTAAGCATTCCGTCTTGGTAATTGTCAAAAGTCATATGAAAATCATGTTCAAGCCAGAATTTTTTGCTTGAATTGGGATTTTTTGGAGTTTATAATCGTTTTGAACCGGTCACTTTTTATCACAAAAGCCCATTTGAAAATAAAATGAGAATTATTTTGTATTTCAATTAAGTAAAGAACGCGGACCAAATTTTCGGGGTCATTCAATAGTTCAATTCGATCATATGATGTCGAGATGACAAGTAGGTAGAACATACCGAGGTAGATAGAGATGGCGCAGAAGTTAAGTATACCGTCTCGGTATGTAACGATGAAGGTAGCTTTTATAATCGCGGCCCAGGGGCTATGAAATATTCCCGAGTAAAAACACTTTGTAAAATAACTATTTCATGTCAACCATATCGGAAATCCAATACTAGACCTCTTGCTTAGTAGGAAAACACGCTAAGCATTTGAGCGCAAGGCGGACAAAAATATCAGCAAAGTGAATTTAGTAAAACACATAATAAAAGTTTTGGTAAAATCAATTGTTCGTAACCTGACTTATTTATATTTTTTAATAAACGATTCTATTTTTCATTTTGTTACTTTTATTTATTTTACTGTTAGAAATCATCCAGTAAATATTTTAAAATAAACCAAAATTAGAAGTAATCAATATTTTCTACATATTACTAAATACAATGCCAAAATAAAGAAAACTAGTATAGCAGTACTGTGTATCTCTCCTTTTGCAAAAAACAAATAAATATTGCAATGAAATAAAAATAAAGTATACGAAAACAATTTTTTTTTCGTTAACTACGGTCTTAAAAATCTTATCGGTTACGGAGTTGGATCAAGCAACCCCAGATAAGTTTATTTTAAAACAAAAGAAAACAAATGCAACACGAAAAAATATAAAATAAATATTACACAGTTTGTGCTCGTTTTTTTTAATGAAATTCTTGTGATGACACTCTTGTAATTTTAATTTCCCGACTTACGAGAATGTTTTTAATTTAATCGGAACTTTTTTAAATCTTCATTTAAATAATATACATAGATACATTTATTAACGACACACATCAACAAAAATAGTTCATAATATCGAAGATAATCAGTTTAATAATACGAGTGAAGCAATATTAAGATCGTTAAACTAAAATTTGTATTTCAATAATTTGATTTAGTATAATAAAAAAATTTCCAAAAAAAAAAAAAATATTTAGAAATAGTATCACTTTTACAAAGAAAAATTTTAAGTCATTAATTTTTTGTTTATTTTCCCTACACATATTTACATAGAATTTTAATTACAAAAATACACTTTAAAAACTACATTTTTAAATTCAGCTATAACATAATTTGAAAAATAAAAAAATATATTACATACCTAGTATATAATCGAACAAGATAATGATATAACCATATTTTTGATGGAGAATCAATAAACCGTTTTTTTATTTTAATACAAAATGTGAATACTAATAAATGTTTTTAATTAAAATTTTTTTTTTAAACTTCAGGTATAAATAAAAAATATATTAATAGATTTATTGCTAAAAGCAATATCTTCCAGCAAACCACAAAATAGACTGGTCAAAAGACAATTTTTACTAAAAACGAAAATATATACATAAAAAAATGTAATTACTTAAAACATTCAGCTGTTTTCTAATTGGGCGATTTATTAACAATAATTAATATCTGATTTGTGGCTTTGCATTTTGACAAACCACTAATTAATCGTGATTTTAGCCAAGTCAACATAAATAATTGATTTTACGCATAATAATTAGCGGTTTGACGCAAAAATTTTAACTACGGTTATGATGAAATTTTAATGACAAAATAAATTGGTTCCAAACATAAAGTAAATTTTACACTAAATTATTTGTAAGTCTACCATACAACAGAGATAAATAACATTTTAGAGATAAGAAGATAAAAGTCATGGCATTTACAGTGCTTATGAACTATTGTTGGCTCGTTTAAGTAACCACGATACACACTGTGCAAAATTCACCATTTTGTATGTAACATGCTAGCAAGTTCTGCCCTTTGAGCCCCATTTAGTTAGCTCTATGGGCTCTTATGAATCTGTCATCTTGGCCTTATTGAATTGGCCCAGCGGGCCTTTCATTAAAATAATAATTGTAATAAAAGATTTAAACTTATTTCAACAGAGTGAAAATATTTTTGAGAAGGGAATATAAAGGTCTAGGCATTTACAGAGCTTATGACCTGTCATTGGCTGGTTAAGGTGGACACTTTACACACTGTTTAACATTCACCATTCTGCCCATGTTTGAACATCCACATTTCCTCAAATCTTCCATCTGTTGACTTTTGTGAAGCAAAGGAGCTAAAACCTTTGTAATGCGGGTGAGATTAATCTGGCTGAACCAAGTCTCCTACTAGGCAACGCCTGAAAACAATTTTCCCATTTTTATCCTTCTTCTTTTACCGGGTAGTTAATTCAACAATGTTTGAGTATGTTGAAATGCTTGCAGACTGGCTGGATTTCCTCTCTAGGGAGTTAATCATATTTAAACTTATTGCAACAGAGTTCAAACATGGGCAGAATGGTGAATGTTACACAGTGGGTATAGTGGCCACTTAAACTAGCCAATGACAGTTCAAAATCCCTGTTAATGCCTAGACTTCCATATTCCCTTCTCAAAAATGTTTTCCCTCTGTTGCAATAAGTTTTAATATGAATAACTCCCTAGGGAGGAAATCCAGCCAGTCGGCAAGTATTTGGACATAATCAAACATTGTTGATTATAAAAGACATTCGTTATTAAGGATAAAACTTAGTTATTTAAAGTTTGTAAGAAAATAATAAATATTTTTCAAATGTCGTATTTCAAAAATAGCGCCGTGTACGTTATCCACAATAATATGATAATAATAATGATAAAGATAAAACTATAAATTAATTTATAAATTAAACTTCTTGGTTTAGTTTTACTTTTTATTATTTTGACCAATGAGCGCTTTTGCTTTAGTAGCCAGTCTTGAAGATGCCTACTAAATCAAAAACGCTCGTTGGTCAAAACAATAAAAAGTTAAACTAAACCAAGAAGTTTCATTGATAATTTTATTCATAATTTAATCATAATCATTATTAAATAATAGTTTGTCATCGGGTGCTCAGACATTAGTTTTGATTAAGAATCTAATGAAAGAGTACAGACATAATATGTACACATAAAAAAATTAACACATTTTTTCATTTTTGATGTTTTGAAAAATTTAACATATTATTAAGAAGATAGAAAAGAAAAAAAACTCAACAAATATTACTAGATAAAATGGTATAAATTCATATGTTATTATAATATATATTTTCATAAAAGCTCTATGGACGTTTTAAAATCAAATTAATATTAGTACTGATAAACGTAACAAAAAAATCATATGTTTGTTCACAGTATAAAGTGAACACAAAAACGAAAAACATATTTGCTCTCTGGCTGTAATAAGAACAAAAGGTTTGTTCAGGCGTCTCGACTGTGAGAAATTTGGGAGTGGATGTGTATAAGAAGCACATAGTTTAGAGAATTACAGAGTTGGGAATTCAGAGTGGTCTCAAAAGGATGTTCATTTCATAAATAATAGTAAGTAAGGGAAAATATAAGGCAGCAGTAACGTACTAAAGAAAATAATTTTATTTTCTATTATATTAAAAAATGAAGAAAAAAACGAATGTGTATTTTTTGTCGTGATATAGCTTTACGTAGATTGGTAATGTGTTTCTTTCCAAACTAAAGATAACAGACTTTTTAAAAACATTTCCGCTCTGTAATAAGACTCAAACTAACAATGAAACGCCTTACACTCAAACAACGCATGCAAATTGTGGAATTTTACGTCGTTGAGTTCGGCAAACGTATGGAACTCTTCGTGAAACCTTGAATGAAATGCGTGACAAGTTTGGGGACAACAATATTTCCAGAAATAGCCCCGTTAACTGGCTTCTACGATCCTGTGATTCGACGCCATTGGTTTATTTCCTATGAAGGTATGTTAAGGCTGTATGTAGTCTGGTAAAACGAACGCAAAATTAGAAAATCACACGATTTTGTTATTTTTTTTTATTTTTTATTTTTTAATAAAAAGAAATATTTGCGTTCTTATGATTTACCCAAATATTTAATTTTGAGGGCCATTTTCAACGAGTTGTAAATAACTCACTATTAGAAAATGGAATCAAGTTGGGGTAAAGTGGGATTCGAACCACAGACCTTTGGTCCGTGAGTCCGAGACACTAGCCACAAGACCACAACCCAATCATAATTTTAAAACAAATGTTTTTTTTTTATCGCGCAATAATAAAGAAATAAAAAAACATAAATTACATAAAAGCAATATTTTTAAAGTACTTTCTGTAAAAAATATACTTAAAAGTTTAATGCAGGTAACTAAAGTATAATTAATTTAAGACTGGCAGATTACGCCATTTCAAATTTAGACTGAAATTAGGTATCTTGGATCTCAATAAAGACTAGGTATTGAACTAAATTTTTTTACAATAATTTGAATTTGGAAAGAAATACAAGCATTTTAAATCACACACGTTTTTGTGATATGTTCCTTTATTTTTTCGTAAAATCATGCTTTCGGTAATACTTAAAAAAAAAAAAATATTTTTAGTTAGAATTTTTTTTTATAGAATTTTATTCTCTTTTTTTTGAAAGAAGATAATTCTAGTTGTAATATTTAATTTAAAACAACATCTTATTAACGTTTTAATGACCTTTATACCGGCCCTTACCGAAAACGGTAACATATAAAAAAAAATATTGTTGCGACTAAAACGGTGTGGGATGAAGATGAATTGGCATGGTTAAGCTCGAAATATTACATATTGTCGTGTGAAATAATAAATTTAATTTTATACATTACCAACTTTGCAATGCTCAATTAAAGGTTGCAGTGTTTTACAAATTAAGCCGCATTTTTAACTGACAATGTTAAAATTTTTGTAAAAAAATGTATTATGAATATGTTTCAATTAATATATTCCTTTTTTTAAATTTTGGATTTTGCCGGGTTCGCAAGTAGTACTCTCATATGTTTCTTCATATAACTGTTTTTATAAACTTAGGCCGTATGAATAATAAATAAAATAAAATATGTATCTTAAAATACGTAAATATAAATTTATACGATGTAATGTAATGAGAATAGGAGTTTTCTGTGTTTCGTCACGACTTTTTTTTACATTGTATATGTGTTACCATATGTGTTGAATCAAAAAATATCACACGAGAATCAATAAAAGTACAATAAAAGTTGAAACAGAAGTAGAAGTATGTTTGATATATAAAAAATATCTTGAAATAATAAAAAAGCGAATACCATACCAATGGGAAAACGGTTCAAAAGATGGCCTATATACTCGTATCATCCAACTGGTCACTATATTTTTATATAAGGTACATTGTAACTGACAGATCTGATGTCTCTATGTCAGGTTCAATCGTGGGTCCATACCGTAATATGCCTCTAAAGCTAGGGTTTCCTAGGACAGCGGTGCCCACATCTTAACGGCCGTAGTGAACGGTGATGCGGTGGACAGCCGTCGTAACGGTGCCTAGAGAGTGGTTTCCTAGGAAAACGGTGTTATCAACACCATTTAACACCGTTTCTCTAGGAAACCCCTCTCTAGTCGACGTTACGACGGCTGTCCACCGCATCACCGTTCACTACGGCCGTTAAGATACGGGCACCGCTGTCCTAGGAAACCCTAGCTTTAAAAAGACTATTCTGAATTTTGGTACCCTTAAATTATGCACCACCTGATGTGTATTTCGTAGTTTTTGTTGAAATATTATATTAGGGACTTACCAACAACATTGAGCTGGATAAAGTGACTCATTTTTGGCTCCGTGCTAACTTGACACTCGTATTGACCGGCGTCTCTTGGTTGAACATATTTCACCTGTAAAATTAAATGTAAAAATACAGTTTTAAGTATGTAGCTACATCTAGAAATGTTTGGACATTTTTTTAAATACCTTTTTCTTTTTTTTTTTTTTTTAAAAAAGAAATATTTGCGTTCTTATGATTTACCCAAATATTTAATTTTGAGGGCCATTTTCAACGAGTTGTAAATAACTCACTATTAGAAAATGGAATCAAGTTGGGGTAGAGTGGGATTCGAACCACAGACCTTTGGTCCGTGAGTCCGAGACACTAGCCACAGGACCACAACCCGATCAAACATGTTCAAACCTTAAACATGTTCATCTGTTAAAATGTGTTTAGTGTTTCACGTCCAGAGTACACATTCTCAGAAAAAGAATAAGGAGAAAGTAGTAGGTAAAGGATTGATTGATATTTTTATTATTTTACATTTTTAGTAAAGGTCTGTTATCAAAATCTCTAATTTAGTCATTAGTTAAAGAATACTTTTTGTTTAAATATTAACTCTGTTGATGGAAGATGCAATGCAAGAAGTAATACGACTGGTTACGTCTACTAAATTTTAGATTCATTATCCCTCCAAAGGCTATGGGTGGAGTAGCTGATATTGTGTCATGAACTTGTACCGATTTTCTCCGATTCGCTAAGAAGTCGTTTGAAATTCAAAAAATCTTGTTTCAGAGCTATGCCGCTCGCATACTTGTCTAAACCTTAGAATGCCTGTCAAATGCGGCAAAGGTTTGTCATATAGTAACCTTATTGCGCCACATTTACTATGCAGGTTGCTACGCTAAATTTAAATTTACCTCCTGAACTTTGATCAAAATGCTATAACTTCACCGCAGGTAACAATACCTTTTTTCTACGACAATGAGATACTGACCGTTCCCGCGACTGGATGTAATTGCAGTTTCCCTGATAAGTTATTTGAATGATCACCATTATAATTTTGGACCCTTGTTTGTTCGTTTTAGTTATACAAGTTTTTCGTGTCAAGTTCAAGTTTGAGTGCCTTAGTCAACTCTGCACCACATCCATGAGAAGAAGCTCGAACAATAAGGTTTGACCCTCGGAAAAGGTGAGTGCTTGTTGGCATTTTGTAGTTCATCAGTTTTAATAGTGAAATTTCCAATAGTATACATCCGCGAATCAGCACCGGTCAGTCGTAAGCCTATCGACTACCGGCAGGTGGCGCGATCAATAGAATAAAAATGTTTTTTTTTTAAAACACCACGTATTCCGAAATGGTTCTTTATGTGATGGATTATGTATATGTTTATTTTAAGACTTAATTGAAAACATGGTCTCGTGATTAATTAATTCGTTGACGTTATGATTAATAAATTATGTTTAGTAATTCCATACGGCATTTGACAAAATGTCACGATCAACGCGGAACATTTACGGATATTATCATGAAACTTTTATGAGAATGTAAAATCCTTTATAGTTACGTGACAAATGACATTTCGACACAACGGTGGAATGATAAATGGTCGAGTTGCCTATCCCCGTAGAAATAATTAATACAGAACAATAATGTGTGAAATAATTAAGGAGTCAAAGTTGTAACACAACGAAGGCTTTATGATTGCTTATAAAGCCTTTAATCCCCCTCAATTTACTTAGGTCTTCCGTGCGGGGTATCTTTTCATATTAATAAAAGTGTCCGCCTAAGTTACATTGATTAACTAACCTCATTATTTTTAATAAGACTTGAAAGGGAGCACTTAAATAATTTCGTTTGATTTATCTTATTGAGTTACAGTTGAGCTTCGTCATTGTCATATTTTTTTTTCATTTTAACCCGAGATTTTAACCCGAGACTAGCCATAGAGTCAAAAACACTCGACTAGGGTAGGGTTATTTCACATATATAGCTTATTCACATTTCATAATACTATATTTTTTATATTGCATTGGAACCTTATGTAGGTACTAAGACTGCAGTAAAAAAATACACAGTTGAAATGACATGTTATTTTATTTTTATTTTTACCTAAAACCATTAGTTTTCTCGTTTCATTGCCAACCGCGCTCACTAAAGTTGTGTCAAAACGCGCTTCACCGCATAGTAAACTTTGCCAATTATTTAATATAATTTTGAGGGTATTGTACTGAAAATTCCTTATCTCAAATTCTGAGGTTAGTTGGTAAATTTGCAATTGAAGAGTTGTGGTTTTTGCCACAAAAAAGATCGACGCGGTGCTCAATTTCCAAGGCGACTAACCATTAACTTACGAAAAACAGGAAGCTATTTGTAAAGATAGAAGCCTTGTCCTTTGATAGATTTTCCGATGTTTTGTGAAAAATATATTTAAAGGTCTTGTTAGCAACAATGCACATAAATTTATGTACGGTTAGTTTCAGGTTTTTATGACTTGCTTGAAACCGGCTATAACAAATAACAGTTTGTTTATCATTACCTGTAATGTCCAAGTGTTCGTGGCTTCAACAAGGAAAGCCTGAAACCTTTCATCAGCTATAAAGGTGTACCGGTCTACTGTGAGAATGTGGGCGTCTCGTTTTCTGATCCAGGATACAGATTTGTTTCCTAATTGTTTCACCTGTAATAAACAAAAATTTAAATTATTTAAAAAAAACAAAAAACAATCAGATATCAAATTGCAAAACGTTAAAAATTTTATGGTTATTTCTCGTTTCCTTTTTTTTTTCTTTATCCATCATATTTATAATCAGGAAATCTATAATTGGTCTTACTTTTATATAAATCTAATATTAACACCATGTTTTTTTGTAAAAAGCTCTATGATTTCTGCAATGATATAAACGAATATTGAAAATATATCAAAATATTTATAGACAAGTCCAGATTTTGTCACTTAAAAAAATGTATCCTTTGGTTAAAAGCAGTCCTTTCTCATCAGGATGTGAGAGCACTTGCCCCTTACCGCATACTTTAAGGAATTGAGAAAAGAAGACACGATTCAGTAATACACAAAAAAGCACGCGCTCTCAATTCGGTAACTCTAAAGTGTCCATCTCTGATGTAACATGTAAATTTAATAATACATAATAATTATGGTGATACAAACGTTATGAATTTATAAATAAGACGTTTTGACTAATAAATGGTATTATTCACAGCTCTTTTATAAAAGATTATAATTTTGTAAGAGCGGATTGAAATTTATAAAGGTAAAAGGTTAAATAAAGAGATTAGGCTTAAATTTATAAATTGGCTAATTATAAATAGAGTAGGCATTAAGTGCGCAAAATTTGTGTTATAACATTATTCTAGTTCAATATGATTTAATTCAGGTTTTAATACTTGTTATATTATTTTTTATTACCTTCGTGTTCTGCAAGGATTAATTTATTTAACATTTAACGCTAAAAACGTCACTTTATACCAGTTTTGTGAAAACTGAGATGGAGCAATCATTGGTATATATGCCTACATATAAAGTATACCAAGAAAAAATTACGTGATTTATAAAATGGACTAACGAAATTCTTCTGATTCCCTTTTAATGCATAGTTTATTATATTCATTGCTTCGCATGGTTGCACTACTAATAAAACTATGTTGCCAATCCCGGGGTGCAATTATAAATATTCCCTTTCCTCTAGCAAGTGTTCAATTTGGGAATATTTAATTTTTCCATGCGACTAATTTATGCTTCATATACGGCCATACTCATGATTAAATATCAAAAAATATGAAAACGTAAAATCAAACATAACAATTTTCATTTAGAAGATTATTGCGACCTTAAACATTACCCAAAACATTTATTTACATTTATTTATTTCATATATTTTTTTTAGTTACATTAAAAACATTACAGAGTATCCAATTAATTTTCAACACATTTTAATAAATACCTTTCAGATTTATTAAATAGAAAAAAGAAAACAAATAAAAATTGTCATGTAAAATTGACACACATATTACAATTTGGAAATTGCCCTCCTAAGAGTAATCCCACTGTCATGAAATAAATCGACATCCGAGGCGATACAATTGAGTTACACGATTGCTCTATCTACCGGCATAACCATTGGCAGGTTGGTGCTGCATCGTGGTAGGTAAAACAAGCTGTGTTGCTTTTGTCGAAGATAGTTATCAGGGACAAATATACCGAATTCATTCAGAATATCAGAATTATGTATGCGACCACCAATGAGTTAAAAAAAGTGAACACCCAAATGAATATTCCTTCTCCCCAACAATGATTGGTAGCCCAGCATTCCTAGTAAAAAGTCAGTCGGGAAAAGCCACGGGTAAAATACGTACTCCCTGAGATACAGATAACGTAGAATTTTTTTCTGCACCCTCTCTATCATTAAGGAATACGTGGTTTCATTTGGCGTCCAAATGATGGAACTAAATTCCAAGTGACTTCTTATCAAGGAATTATACAATGTTTTCAGAACAAATCCAAGCATTTTAAGAAAGTCACTACATAATGATATTATATGTAGATTAAACAATAACTTAGCGTCAAACAGCACCCCGAGATTCCTGGACGTCGACGCTCGTTCAAGCTTTACTCCATCCATGATATAACGTAAATAAATTGTTTTGGACGCTCTTGTGTACGACATGACAAAACATTTAGAGAAATCAAAGAACAGTCAAAACACCTAATGAGGTTGAGTTGACCGAACCGTAGTAGTCTCCACTTACTGATTTTACTTATTTGATTTTAAAAACAAATAATATGTCGTTAATAAAATTTGTAAAAAAGTCTATTGAACATATAAAAACTAAGGAAGCGTGATGTAGTGTCCTTACGGCTTGACTGTGGAATCATCTTCCATCCAATATTAAAGATGTCTCTACAGTATCTTAACAGTGTACATCTATTCCAGTGAGGAGACATTATTCTGAATAAAAAAGAATACAAACAATGCAAAAGTATAAATAAATATAAATCACGTCTTAAATATACCTCCCTTTTCTTCCTTAAAATATTTTCCTTTCTTCTTTCTTTTTTATTTCCTTTTCCCATTGAGTACTAGTATTGATTTTAGGTAATTTATACACAATTATAGTTATTTCTATTTTAGGACGAAATTGATATTCGACAGTAAACCCGCCAACGTACAATTTAAATTATATACAAAAGGTAAAAATCGACTGTGAAATCATCTCCCATCCACCATCAAAGATGTTACTACAGTATCTCTGTTTAAATCACGTCTGAAGAAACATCTCCTTTCTCTTCCTTAATCTCTCCTCCTTTCCTCTTTCTACCTGCTCTGTCCACCTTAGTGTATTTTACATTAAAAAAAAACATCATGACATATCATTTGGTAACCAAAACGAATGAAAAAAATGAAGCATTCAATGAGGCGTATGGTTATAAAGCTTAATCCAAGCCTAGTAAAAAAATATGTAAGATGACTAATCGTCGATTGGCCATTTTACAATACGGAGCCGGTTCGTAATTTAAATTAAATATATCACGGATTACGGCTAAAATGATAATTTCGCTTCGACATATACACGAATTGAAGCTAATTTTGTTTTTCGAAAACGGGTCTTACATTTGAAAATTTGATTACTAAAAATTATTAACTTGTTAGTGAGCTCAAATTAAAATTATCACGTACGTAGAAGCGTAACCTAGTTTAAGTAACATTTTCACGTGTCAATTTCTTGCGTTGGCGTAGGTGTCTTAGTTTATAATAAACGAATTTTATTGCGGTACTTGGTTATTATTCCGCATTAAATACAGAAAACAAACCCCGAGAGTAGTAAAAAAAATAATTATAACTTTCGAGAGCCTGTAAGACATTCGGAAAATTTACTTTTTACAAGCGTGCCGTTAAAATTTGTCGCTAGTCATTTGCTTGAAAACCATTAAACACTTTAACTGTTGTCGTAAAAGAAAATTAAGTTAACATTGTCGAAGCGTTATTTCTGCCGCTATAAAAAGGGTCAAGGCAGAAGCAAGGAGGACGAATAGGGATCAATTTTATGCCTCCTTCGGGCGTTATTGGCTTTTGTTTATTGTACAGCAGAGATTCTGTTTCTAACAAATAGCGAGGCGAAGAATAATCGACAAGGAAATATTAAAGTCCACAGATACCCATAATAATTTGTGAATTTAAAGGTTACCTTGAGTAGAAAGCGTAAGCATAAAAAGAGACATAAAAATAGTTTTATTTTTATGGTATATTTAGTACAAAGGATTCACGCAATATTTTCATCGATATGGGAAAATAAAACATATTATAGAATCCGTAATTATTTTATGAGATTTAAAAACTACAAAAATATAGTTTTATGTACTGAATCGGTTTAAATAAAATGTAGGGGTTTAAAGTGGAAGTAGAACCAAAAAATACAGTTTCTACTTTCAATATTATAAACAAATTGTTTCAAAAACAGATAAAACTTTACACATAAATTATTTATAATAAGGCAAAAAGAACTAAAAAAAAACTAAACAAAATGCCATAAAAAAGATAAAAAAGAGCAATCCCTCCCGGTTGTTGTAAAACACAATCTAAACGTTACTAACCGGCGTCAATGAACTTATTTTACACAAAGAACCGAATGAATCGGTTGGGACATCCATAAATAAAAATACATTATTTTGCTAACCAAAATAATATCGACGCTAGAAAGGATAAAGTTATCAAACGACATGTGACACTTCACAGAAGTGCCAATTAATTAATTTTTTTAGAAATAAAGAATCTCGAATTATTTTTTTTATTTAAATTATGGTGTATTGGAATAAAAAATAAATGATTAAGTTTTTATAGAAATATTATGCTAAAATGGAACAATGAATTATTTAGGTTAACAAAATATTTTACTAACTTAATTTTATAATGAAAAAAATTATAAATGTAGTACATTTCTCGACTTGGCTAATTATTTGAGGATTCTGGGTTTGATTCCCGTCGAAATAATGATATTTTCTGTGATTTTTCTCAAACTTGGATTTGCTGCGCTGTATTTTAGGTGTTATTAATTGTACATTATTTACATTGTTGGATTTATTATAAAATATGACACAGTTGAATGCATAAAACAGGAATATGTAATTAGTTGGGCACCAAGAACTTTAACGCCCCTCGTATAATTGTATTTTTATAGGTTTATCCTTTATTCATAAAAATAATATTCTCATAAATTAATATTTAAAACACTAGCTTTGTTTTTTTAATGTTAAATAATTTAACTCCAAATTTTGTTTCTGTAAAATCTTTCAAATAAATTTGACATGACAATCGGTTTCAGAAGATGAGTGTTCCTTTGTCAAGGCCAAAATTAATCTGGCACTAAACATTTTAAATCTTACTAAAGTTGAAACCAAATCACAAACATCTGCTAACATGTGTTCAGTTTTTTATGCCCAGACTACAGATTTGCGAAAAAGAAAGAAATGGTAGGTATTTAATTGAATTTTATTAAAATTATTACTAAAATCTTTAATTCTGTCATTTATGACACAAGGTGAGAATATTATTGTCAGTTTTATTAATTTGCGATTTTACGATAATTTTATTTTGGTATTTTTTTCTGCGTCCAGGTGGATGGAAAATACAATTCTGCGTGTTAAATAGATACGGTACCCTGAACGAAGGTTATAGCTGCTCTCAAGTAAAAATCCCGAATAAGAGAATCGAGTGAAGATAACTCTGTTCATTTTGTATTGGATTGTATGAACTGCAAAAAAAAATTGGCGCTGGACTAACACCTGAAGCGTAGGACTGATTACCTTACTTTCATGTAACATAATTATCTAAAAACGGTGCATTTAGTTTACAATGTAGTGCTCTATGCATCACTGCGTTTGGAAATGGCAATAATTAAAATCACGATAAAAGTCAAGAACAATCTTGTTCTGAAATCGAGTAGCAAATTAAATTTATTTACGCGATTTTACACAACCTAAATATTATGAACTAAAATTATTTTACAATTTTGCTTATTTAAAATAACAAGTGCACATTCTATGGGTCTATAAGAGGGTTGAAATATAAATATTTTTAAGTATTTACACCCCCTTGTCACAAGTCAAATTCACCTACGCACATAGCGCCTAATATGGCACCCATATTGCCTTCTGATGATAAAGGGAACATTTTTTCGAGGGTGGAATGTTCACTGTTAAGGTGAAACGGCCATAAAAGACGAGCGGATGAAATTCATAGCGTTCTATGGAAAAAATATTAAACATATTTCATTGTATATTTTTTTCTCAGACATTTTTAGTTTGGGTAAAAAAAACCAGAGAAAACAAGCCTTTGATTTCATCATCATCATTTAGAGATCTGCATCTAATGGTATAGATGATAGCTGCATCGGTATTTTAATCGCAGCGTATCAGTGATCATTTGTTATGCACATGGTAGTAGGATGATTAATCTAACGCTTTAGGCGCTATGATATTCCAGGGACTAGAAAATTGGTCAGAAAAAATACCATTTAAATAAAAGGTAAATGTAAAAACCATTAGATCACTTCTGGACTAATTTTCCCGTAATTTCTATTTTCTGGATTTTGACTCGAGAGTGCCTAGATATCAAGTCGTAAGTAGTTCTCCGGGTTTTGGTTTTATTTCTTAAACAAAACTGTATTATTTATTCCACCAGAACACGGGTGAGAATTAGGGCTTCCATTTCCGCTGTTGATTTGCGATCTCGGTATTTGTAGGATCAAAGATTTTCGATCGGGCAAAATCTCGCATTTACGGGATTCTGCGTGTTTCAGTGCAGATTTTAAATAAAATTGTGTCTAAACACTAATGTTCAGACATTGTAATACTTTTTTCGTTAATAAGAAGTATAGGAACAAGTGAAGCGGTTATATGGTGTTTAAGAAAATATGAAAGTCAATATTTGATGATAAACCAAATAAAGTAGTATATTATAATGATTGTTACTTTGTGAAAAAAAATGAATTTATTTAAAATAAAAGAAATTGTAATTTTTAACACATTAGCGTTTAATATATTAAAACACAACTAGTTTCAGGTATTTTGAATTACCTATCATCAGATTTAAATATTAACTAAACTTTAGTTTATATTTACACCTGATGATGAAGTTATTCAAAATACCTAAAACCAGTTTTGTTATAATACATTAAACTATAATGTTGTAAAAATTACAAAGTGTTTCACTTGAAATAAATTAAAATAAAGTAGGTTTCAATGTTCGTGGGCGGCATAGATTTTAATACGTTAAATGTAAATTTTGAATACTTTCCTAAGCATTCCCAATTTAAAGAAAGTCATTTAATTTTTATGAAAGATTCTATGGAACTGATGCTAGATGGTGATGGGCAGCTTATTCTTAAAGAATATGACAGAGTAAGCTCTAACTCTTCTTGCATTGACGGGGATCTTTAAGCCAACCATCTACCTGCAGCTGTTATATAGTCCTGGTGGAGTCTCTGTCAGCTGCGCATAGAGGAAAGTTATTATAAAAAATTCTAAGGAATACAAACATGTCGATTAAGGAAGGGGGAAGAAAATGTATGAGCAGAAGCCAAAACCTTATTTCCCCCCTTAGAATCCCCTCTATGCCTCTGTTTTTTATATAAAAAAATAAGGTATCTACATTAACTTTTCTTTAAAACCCAAATTTACACAAATAAACGTAAACAATGATATACATATAATGACTTAAAAATATAGTAACACAGAACACAGTAAAAACTTTTTTTTTCTCAAAAAAATACCTCCATGTAAAAAAACTAAATAAATAATTGAAAAAAAATACAAATGAGATATGTATTGCTAGAAAAAAAAAATTAAAGATATTTTATATATACTATATTAAATTACAACAAACATAATTAAAAACACAGATATTTATAATGAGAGAATGGCTTTGAAAAAAGAAGGATTCTCTGGGTGATCAGAGGCAGAGGATCCAAAAACCACCCCCGTAAGGGGAGGACAAAACAAAAGAACGTGTGCGTTTCACTCAGAAGAAAGCAAAGTACCAACTGTATCAGCATCCCACTGGAACAGTTGCCTTGTTTCACCATATTTAACCCACTTAGGCGTCCGCGCATCTGAGGAGCTTCCAACGCGATACCCAAGTCCGAAAAAACCGACTAAAGAGTACAAAATTAGTACCGTTGGTTATCAGATCCACATTTCACGCTGATTGCATAATCCATGTCAAACCATTTATCAACCATCTTTGGCATAATCTAATAGTGCCATGGGATGTGTTCGGCCGATAAATGGTCACCTTCGCAAGCGCAGTCCGGGACACGAACAAGTCCAAGCTTATGAAGCTTGTCTGTGAACCTCCTCATGTCTCGAAACCATTTGAACGGTATGATGGTTAAACATTAAAAACTTATTATACATCTTGTATCTGATGAAAGGTAAAAGTAACCACGACGATCTCCCTGTACGTGCCTGTACGTTCCATCTATTCTGCCATTGATTGAGAATTACGCCTCGCATAATACCACATAGTTCGCTAAATCTTGTTTCAAAAGGGCGCAGCTTAAAACGAAAGTATATCATATTATCTTTTCTCCCCACAGCGGGTTTTACTACCGCCTCGCCTTTTTGGTCTCAAAATCTATCGAAAAAACACTGGCAAGTACAGGAAGAGTCTCAGACGCGACAGTATGATATACCTTTGTCAGTGCTAGCAGAATAACCCCCTGTCCACTAAAAAGTGCTAGTCACTAAAAAGGCTTTTTCTCTACCGTTCTCAATCTTCCCGGGACAAGAAGTAGCAAATCATTTACATAAGCTACCGTTATGCAACCTTTTGGTAGCGGAAGTAATAAAAGGTAATCGAATTAAAGGTTTTCCAGTTATAGTTATTAGCAATGATCTAAAAAAAATTTCCCAGACAGAGTTTGGTCTTCAGTTTTAAGAGAACCATCGGTCACCAGGCGTTATCGCACCAGATATACTCTGAAACACTACTATGACGTCATTTATGCTACTATCATTCACTTTATTCAGTGCATATATAAAATTATGTTTGGTCGACTTCATATTGACGAATCCAAACTGACAGTCACAAGGAACCGACAGGGAGACATTAAGCCTTCCCTCAATCAGCTTTCCATAAACTTTTTCTATTAAAGGAAGCGTGGGATTGGCTGGTAAGCCCTGGGATCCAACCTTAGCTTGTCATAACCTTTAGGTATCACTCTAAGCAAACCACGTTTGCATTTCTTGGGAAATACTCTCCATCGAAGGCATGTGCTCATCACCTGGAGCATCTTATTTCGTGCGAACTTCCATGTATTCTTCACAATTACGCCCATGATTCTCTCTATACCTGCTGCTTTTCTTGGTCCAAGCCCCCGCACAACAATCTCAATTTTCGCCTATAAAAAGAGTACAATAGCAGACCTTTAACCCACAGTCACATCGTGTAGAAGAAGAAGAGACATATTACGAACCTGTCTGTGATGGCTCCCTTCTCCAACTCCAAACTCTGTGGGGGTGCGAGTTTCACCAACAGAATTTGAAGGAAGAACTCTACATCAAAACACTTTGTCCCATTGACAATACTGGAAATGTAACAGTCTGAACCCTTACTAGTGTCACTGACCGCGCTGTAGAGTCCATGGGTCAGCATTGCCCACCATCATTTTCTCTAGCCCTCTCTCTTTGCATCGAAGATGCCTTTAGGATAGGCTAACCGAGCTACGCGGAGAGAAGATAAGAGAGCAACTTCCCTACCCCGTCCCCTTCCTGACCTCCCCACACTGCCTGTTAGCCCTTATATACATAGCATGCAAAGACGAAAGGTCAGATGTCTACCATGTTGATGAGAGAACTAGGTTTAGTGTGCCTCAGGGCGTGGTCAGCCGATTGGACAACTGTTTTTTATCAAAAAGTCCCCTAATTCTTCAGAAATTTCAGCGATACATTCAGAAAAATCATACAGCTCATTCTGAAGGCACCCATCAAATTTCTTTTAATTGGCTCCTCCGGTTCTAAAACGCCACGTGGAACGGGCTTTTGGCTCTATGCGTTTCCCGACGCTGAATTTTATAAATCTATGATCACTGATTATCACACCTGGGTGCCGCCAAGCCTCTCGCAACCCCAACGAAGCGCCCCAAACACAGGGTGATATTTTTTAATCTTAAAAAAAAAAGAAAAATAGTAGAGTTCTTTTTATTTTCTCAAATATTCAAATTTTCACACCATTTCCTAAAAGTCGTAAATAACTTGTGCTCAAAAAATAATGGAAATCATGTTGTGTTAGAGTGGGATTTGAACCTGGGACCTTTGGTCCATGAGTCCACAATACTACCTCGGGACTACGACCCGATATCAATATTGCTCTCTCCACCAATATTATTAAAAGGATTTAAGCCATACAAGGCAATGAACTCAATAGCTTTCCTTTAATTAGCCTTACCTATCCACCTTTATCAAACCATATGAGGGAACGAGCATTAAAATCCTCTTTTACGATGACTGGACGTTGCCTGAGAGCATTGAGAGTACTAGATAGGCCCAGGCTATGAAGGCCAGGAGGGTTCACTGCTTCTTTTATATATCATGTATGTTTAGTTATTAAATAACTCTGAAGAAAGCAACGTGTTGTTGCTAAAACTAGCCTGTTTTTTCAATGAAACGTGGTTCATAAAACAAAGTTATTATATTAACTTCTGTCGACATCCTTGTATCTATTTTAAAAATAATTCTTAATTACGAAACAAATTATAAAATTGTGTGGTGAGCAATTTATTTAATTTTGATTAAAATTTCACTGCTAATAGAAAAAACTAATTTTTATTCTGATTACCTGAATATGGCGAGCAGTAAATTGTTGAACCCCGGTTGAATAAAAACATGGAATTAATAATGCTCCCAGTTGTGTTCAGAACACGTTTGGTAATTAAAAAGAGCAAATAACAATAGGCAGTTGCCCAGATATCCAATTTGATATAAAACGGTATCCAAACAACATCAAAATTGAAGTTGAAATAAACATGGGTAACAGTGAATTATAAAAATAATGGTAGAAGCAATCGTATTGGATTTTTTAATATTACCCAAATCCAAATGTATTCACAGGTGAAACAATTATTTTGATCGTACGCTTATTCTCTTAGAGTATAGATGTATATGTTTATACTCTAAGCTTATTCCAGACATTGTTCCATATTTAAATGAAATCAATTAATTAAAACTATTTGTAATTGTTTATTTGAATCCGGTTCTCGTAATCAAAAGCATAGGAAAAACTTTAATAAAGAAGTTCAGTGCTAGTGGATATTGGATACAAAACATATTTTCTTTCATGCAGTAAAAATGAAAGCATTGTTCGGCAAAGTTTCTCAAAAATGCACAAAAAAATTAATAAAAATGAACGACTTTAAAATACGTCACAATTTGTTCTAAATCAAACAATGACAGAAAATTTTGATAGTTTTTTGGTTTCTGTGAAGCCAACCCACCAATCCGAATAACGCACTGAAGAGAACTAGTTTAAACAAAACTTTGAAAAATCGTAGTGATAATAATACAATAAATAAAAATAAAAATTTGATTAAATCGGTAGTCTGTTTATCAAAAAATAATTATGTTTTCATTTTATTGATTAAGTCAACGCCAAAACATATATTATGTTTAAGATATAAAATGTATGCTATGTATTTAGCTAAATAAAACAAAAGCGGGTTTTACTTTTTTTCCTTAAAACTAACTGTCCCTTTTCTCATAAATACTCGGTAGTTGTGTGAAAAAACAAGAAGTTTTATTTAACTTTTTGTACATAATGTTATTAGTACATTGGCGGGCTTATTGCCAAATAGCAATTTCTTCCAACCAACCAATAAAATAAAAGTTTTATTTTTCTAATTCAAGTTACAGAACATATTCAATAGAAAAAACATTAAAAAGCTAAAGATATATAAAAATAGAAAAAAATCTATTTTTTTATAAATAACCTTAAATCAAAACTATTACTCAATGGGAAAAAGGAAAAAAGAGGAAAAGGAAAGGAAGAGAGATTAAGGAAGAGAAAGGAGATGTTTCTTAAGACGTGATTTAAACGTTCCGTTGGATGAATGGATTTAAAGTTTTCACTTAATCATTATAGTTTAAAGACTAATGTGAAAGCTTTTGCAGTTGTCTTTATAATATGATGAATTATGACTATCGCGGTGATAACAATAATATTTATGAATCAATTTTGTTCAGCATAATTTGTTTATATTTTTTTTTTACGGAATTAGAAATTTGTTACTTAACATAAAATCCAAATGTTTTTGTTCTTCTTTCTTCATGTACTTACTCTTTTTCCAAATTCGTTTTTTTTTTTACTTCCTTATATAAAACTTAATATTATTTTTTAATTCGCAGGTAATAAATACGAGTACGAGACCCTCTTAATTTCCGACGTTTCAATAATTTCTTCAAGTGAAGATATTTTCTTGTGTATCACTTTTACAATTCAAAACATTACGAACTTTTGTAATAATACAGTTTTTACTTTATTAAGGTGCCATACTATATTAATAAAACATTTTGTAAATTGTCTCGAGTCACGCGAAACATTAAAAAAAAACTTGTATTATGGAGAATGAAAATCCAATATTGTATTATACAAGTTGTAACAATATAAGTTTCAAAATATGGGATAACAACAATACTTATTCGTTGACTTGTATTTAAACGTAGTTATGCAGAAAACAGCCAGCCATAGAAAAGTGAAACTGAGATAATAGCGCTTTTGTGAAAAGGGTGAATAATCGAATCTACACAACAGATGGAATGTTTTTGACGTAAACAGATGATAAACAATGTGTACGCTGGTTTTTTTTTACAAGACAAACAAGAATTTAATTATGTATTTGATCAGTGTTAATGATTTGAATGTACCGTAAGATTTTTCTAGTGCTGTGGGTGTTTTCTGAATATTGAGAAATGCTATTTTTGTGATCGACATCATTTTCAGAAGGTGATTTATGCAGTTTTTTGTATGACACAAGTCAGGCTGTTTTTGGCAAAACATAGAATTGACCTTATAGCACCCGATAACATTAATATCTCATTTTTTCAAAATTCGATTCGGTTCGATTCCCGCCAGTTGCAAGAAAAAAATCCAAGAAAGATTTTTTTCTCAATTGGTTTAGGTGTTGTGGTGTATTTTTCATTACCTCTTTCCATATCCTCTCTTTCCCACCTGCTGACAAGCCTCAAAATAGAGACTCAGCGGGTTATTCCTTTTTTTTAAAAAAAAGATTCAAACTATACAACAGAGATAAAAAAAAAAAAAACGCTTTTTAGTAAAAACTCAAGCGCTTTGTTGTAATTTTATGTGTAAAATGTTTAGATACTGAGAACCTTACCTATGAAGGAAAACCATAAGCCATGAAACAAATATTATGTCGTCAAGTGTAAGTTTTATGGTATCGTTTTAATCGTTGGATTAAAAAAAACACATTCTTTATTGAATTTCGTGTGATAGATTTTCCCAAAATCCTGTCAAAATATATAGATAAATATGTACATAAAACAAAAGTGCTTTTCCCGTCCATTTGATAGAACGCGAACGCCCGGTATCGTTTTACGAGTGTAATTTTGACAACGATAAAGATCACCGGTTTGGTGCTTCTGTTTGATAGTCTATTACAGGTGGCTAAATATGAGCGTTCCTGTATGTCTATTGGGAGATTTTCAAAGTAGATTTTTCCAACCAATACAAATAAGTGGCCATAACAAAAATGGAGACGAAAGTAACCCTTGACATTTTTAGCTTTGTATGTAACATTAAAATTCCTACACGGTGGCTGCAATTGAGTAATTTTATATTATTTTTAATTGTCATTTTAAAGTTCAGCAAACACTCTACATTTTTTTCTAAAATGAACTTACATCCGCTAATAAGCCCGCATATGTATAAAAATACAAATTAATTTCAACATAAAAATTCTCTGTAGGGTTAAACCATTTATTAATGAATGTTTGTTCATTAAAAATATTATCAATAAAAATAGCTGGTCCATAAAGTTGGTACTACAAGAAGCCAGAAGGCAGGCGAATTACATAACATGACATAACATAACATCCTTGTTTGGCTTGGGAAAAAATCACATTTAATTTTTGCGTTTTTACTGGCAATCAAAACCGGAACTCCCGTGCGCGAGGTAAGCATCCCACTGAATCACAGGGGTCGGCGCGTAGTTATAAAACATGTACGTAGTACATTGGTTCGCCATATTATTAAAGTTAATGTAAAAAAAAAAAAATCAATTAAAATTATTTAAGATTTGTATCAACTCTCATCTCTTGTAATCAAAACTAAAGTTTATAAATTTATATTGTTTGCGCATTCCGGACTTTTGTTGACCATTGTTTAAAAAAAAAAAAAATATTTATTCATTCAAAATTACAAAATTAATTATTTATTAAATTATTAAGGCTTTTTAGGCTATGCCCGTGTCAAGCCACAATAAATAACAATAAAAATACATAGTAAAATTAAATAGATCAAATTATAATGACATAGAATAACAACCTAGAAAAAAAAGGTAAATGTAATAATTATCAAATTCTAAGCACGAGTTTTTGTACTTTTAAAACTGGATACAATACGCTAGCTGCGCTACTCCCCCATCTAATAATTCCATCAGTCGCTGTAGATTGAAAAAAGGAGAAGCAAACACTTTTAAGTAATGACCAATCGATTACGTCGCGAAGCGATTAAAAAATAAAATTTATTTTTCTTAGTTTAGGTGTAATATACTTTACGTGGGAACTTCAGCTTAGGCATTTATCAATATAAACTCCTAAGTATTTGATATTATCACACTTTTCAAGATTAATGCAAAGACAGGGAAAAGAGGGTTTGGGACACGTATGAATAATCAGTACATTGTCGATTTGAATTGGACGTAGGCAGAAATTAATGTGTTTGGTTTTGCTAATGTTTAGGGTCAACAAATTCTCCTCAAGCCATTTGTTAACCTTATTTATGCCAATATTTGCCTTTTCAAAAACTTCATTCCATGTTGGAGCCTCGTAAAATAACACAGTGTCATCCACAAACGTAATTGTTATAGTGGCTACAGGTAGATCACAAAGTTTATTTATATAGATCAGGAATAAAATAGGACCCAAAACACTTCCTTGTGGGACGCCGTGGGTATGTATTTTTTCACCAGTTTTATTATATTAGGAGATATTTTTTCGTATTCAGGAGAGCTGTTATCTTTGAGTTCATTAATACTAGCAATAACTTCCAAAATGTTAGTTGGGGATAAATGAAAGGAATGGTTGATATTTTCATTTGTGCGGGGAATATTTTTAGCAAGTTCTATTTCAGTACGATTTGTTCGCATGAGGATATTATTAGCTAAATCAGAGCCAATTTTTGTGAAATAATTTTTTACAATTGTGGGAGTTGATTTGAGTTTGCGTGCAGGATGACGAGAAGTTAACACAAATTCTTTGAAAACATCTCTGCTCTGTATGTTGCAAAATCTCAATGCCCCGTTTTTTTTTTACCTGTTTGGTAATATATTTACAGGATGTTTTCTTTTTTCCAAATACAAATCTTTATTACAATATTTGAGTTTGTCCAAATGTTCGTAGGCAAAAGACCGGATTTCACCCCCTCGGGAGTCATTAAGATTAAAAAATTACAACAGGGATGGAGACACCTTAAATAAAGAAATATGGAAGTCTAGGCATTAACAGGGCTTATTACCTGTCATTGACTGGTTTGAGTGGCCACTTTACACACTGTGTAAAATTCACCATTTTGCCTATGTCATGTCCGGTCTATGGTTTACGAACATTTGGACACACTCAAATATTGTAATGAAACCAACTGGTCCAAGAAGAAGTTTAAAAATTGAAAAATTGATTTTCAGGCGTTGCCTAGTATGTGAAATAGTTCAGTCAGATGAACCTCTTCACAACAATAAAGGTTTTAGCTCTTAAACTTCACTAAAATCAACAAATGGAAGAATTGAAGAAATATGGTTTTCAAACATAGGCAAAATGGTGAATGTTACACAGTGTGTAAAGTGGCTACTTAAACCAGCCAATGACAGATCATAAGTCCTGTAAATGCCTATACGTCCATATTCCCTTATTAAGGTGTCTCCATCCCTGTTGTTATTTTTAAAATCTTTATTACTTAATCTGTGTTGATAAGGTAAGAAGGGGATATGTCAACAAATGTAAATTTTACAGGAGAGCAAATTTGTTATTTATGACTTTTTGTCGGACCAGGGAAGATCCATGATCAAAATGTTTTCATGCAATAAATATAAAAAATATATTCTTTCTATTTAATGGCATTCAAAATTTTCGGAATTATATTTTTAACAAAATTGAATGAAATATCTTCCTTTTTTCTTGTCACTAATTACAAACGGAACAGGCTGGTGTATTAATATTATGGAGTTTTCGAAACGAAATCGACGCAGTTGATCGCGTATAAGCTTCTGTTAATAGCAGACAAACGGCGTTATGTAATCACAAATAATATAATAAGCCCATAGATGACGTAGCATACAGACACAATTTAACTTGTCTTCCTTTCCCATGGCAAAATTGACAAAAGAGAAACATGCAAATATGGTCAACTCGACTTGTATCCAAGTGCGTGTTATTTTCTGCATTTTATGACTTGACTCTGTATGTTTTTGTCCAATATATCAAAATGTAATTTTTCTACTCGACACATTTTCCTTGACCCACAAAAATAAAGTTTTCAGTTCTTTAATTTCACAAAAATCACAACAAATGAAAGAATTGAAGGAATATAGATGTTCAAATATGGGCAGAATGATGAATGTTACACAGTGTGTAAAGTGGCCACTCAAACCAGCCAATAACAGGTCATAAGCCCTGTAGATGCCTAGACTTCTATACGAACTTCCTTTAAATGTTTTTCATCTCTGTTGTAATGTGTTTATATTAACAGCTCCCCAGGGAGATGAATCCAGTCCTTGTCTACAAAAATTTGGACAAACTGAAAATATTGTTAGTGCTTAATATATTAACTTATATTAAAATTTTGTTTATTTGTGTATTTTCTTTCAAACATTTATTTTACTAATATATTTAGTTCGGTATTTATTTTTTTAAACACAAATTTCCTTATACCCAAGATTTACATAAAAAGAATTAAACCTAAAAATTATACAAGATTTATATTTATAAAATTAACCTAAAAATTATACAGCATATTCCGTAGAAAGTTTAAATTATAAAACATTCTACAGTAATACAACAAGAAAATCATAAGTACTGTTTCATACAGCTGGGCAAAGTAAACAATAAACTGTGTTTATTATGAAATGCATGAATAAATAAATATGATTACCATTCACCATCTTTCAAAAAGTTCAAAAGGTTTGTTCTATAGGAACAATACCCTACACTAAAAATATCGGATACGTGGGAATAACTATTGCCGAGTTCATGAAGTCTGTCTAATATGGCATTACAAGTATACACTGTCCGTGAATTGTTGCTACAAAACGGTGGCACCTGTCTAGTCATTCTTCCAGGCACCCTGAAGTTGATGAGAGGGCAATAAAAAACGCCGATTTTCGGCATTGAACTGAACTGAATATTATTTCTAAGAGTCTAATAATGTGGCATGCCGCTGTCATTTTTTTGTGCTAATCCCGATTTTTTTTCTTCTTTTATATGTTTTATACTGACCTTGCACGGAAGATATGCATGAGTTCCAAGTTGCGCTGTAATATTGGTGGGGGTAGCAGGATCGAAGTACGGTCCCGTGTAGAGTCCTGAAAATCTTTTTACAGCGTGCCTCGCAAGGGGAACCTCTCCGCACGAAAGAACTGAAAAAAAATAAAATATTTAGGTATGTCTTAAAAACTGGGAGCATAGTAAATAATACTCAAAATAAAATCTGGAAGAATTGTCGCTAACTTTATGATGAAACATTTGAACGTAGTTATGTAGAAAGCAGCCTGTCCGCAATTTGGAAAAAAATGAGATATTGATGTTATCAGGTGCAGTAAGGTCAATTCTATGTTCTGCTAAAAACAGTCAGACCGCTTTCGTACAAAAAACTGTATTAATTATTTTATGAAAATGGTATCGACATATAAAAAAAATAATTAAAACTGGTCAAATACATAATTAAATTCTTGTTTGTAATATTTAAAAAAACTAATATATTCAATGCTTATCATTTGTCAAAGTCTATGACGTTCCAACCCTTGTATAGATTTGATTATTCACTACTACAAATATGCTATTATCTCAGTTTCAATTTTCTGTAGCTTGCTGCTTTCTGCACAACTACGTTCATTTGAGGGAATTATTTGAAAATCCAACAAGATCTAAAATTAAAATAAGTGAGATATTAATTTTAACATAATTGGAAAATAATTGTTTTAGCACTGTTAATTCAAAATACGGCTTTATTTTTGAGAATCTAACTTTCAAATTTTTGAGTTTATTTCAATCATAGCAACCTCCGACTTGAAAATTGAAATGTTGGCATTCTCCAAAATTAATTAAATTATTTTTCTGTTGTAACATGAAAAAATCATGAATGTTTTTATCATCAGTTCCTATAAAATATTAACTGGTTATAATAAAAATTTAAAATTAAAAAAACCAATTAAGGTATGACTTTTTTTCTGATTTGCTCAAAATTAAAAATTAAAGACATTTTCCAAGTTTGCCCACCATTTATAAAATTTGTTGAATATTGTTTTCAGTCAGTAGTTATGTATTTGTGGGATTATTGTTGGTTGATGCAAGATAATCCTAAACCAATTGGAGATGACGTAAAAACCTTAGTTGATTTTCAACGTTTATTCGTTACATGTTAATTTGATTATAAAGCGCAAGGGTAATGACAGTAACTGAACTAAACTGCATACATGTTACCACGCCCTGTGGTACTCTTATAAGTCTTGTTTCTGGACGTCTCTATTGCGGAGATGAAGTTAATGTACTCCAGAACGTTACTTTGAATTAGTCATCTGATTTCGTTATTAAAAGTTGACGTTCCGTGTGTTTTAAGTTAGTCTTGCATAATATAATAAAATTTGGGATATTTTAGGGTACTGTGATAGCTTCGGTTCTATTTACTTTCTTTATTATTTACTTATTTATTTAAGAAATCATACAGTTCTTATATAAATACAAAATACAAAAGAACAATTTGAAAAGTAAGACGAACTACAGATTTCAAATTGATTTATTATGAATGCAGGAGGAGAGAGAAAAAAACAGTTAAATTCTGAAAAAAAAACATCTTAAAATATAAAAGTTAAATCAAAAGTACATAAAAGGGAGAAGACATTGTTTAGCTTTAACTTTACTTTCCTCCCCCTTCTCTCTGCTTCCATGAACATTTATATTTCTTGGTAAAAATTCACAACCAACAATAATGAATAAGATGCAAGTAGTTGATGTACATATGAATAATTAAAAATTAAGAGTTGAAATTGAAAGTTAAAATTTAAAATTAAAAAGTTAAAATTAAAAGCTAAAATTAAAAGCAAAAATGAATTTTTTTTACATTTTATTTCTAAATTGAATTAAAAAATAATATCATATGTCTATGTCTTAGTAGAATAAATCAACCGAAACTCAGTAAATTTAGTAGATAATGACGTTAATTTATGGTTTGACAAAAATATTTTATCTTGAAATACGGAAAAGACAAAAATTATCCCATTATTTATTAACAAAGTAATTTAGATTCAGTAAAAAAATAATTATTCACTCAAGCAATTGCAGTATAAAGAATTGAAATCCTAAACGTATAGTACTAGATTTAACAGATAAAATTAAATATCTTAGTGTATAAATACATCAAAACTTAAAATTCAAATACCACATCGGTGAACTAGTTAAACGTATTAGAAAATTAAAATACTACAATTTTATTAGATTCAGAAATGTTTTAAGAATAATTAATTTAAAAAAAGCTTATTACTCAATTGCTCAATCTTTATACATATACCAAAACTTAAAATGCAAAGACCACATAGGTGAACTAGTTAAACGTATTAGAAAATTGATATACTACATTTTTATTGGATTCAGAAATATTTTAAGAATCATTAATTTAAAAATTGCTTTTTACTCAATTGCTCAATCTATATGGTATTGTTGGATGAAGTGGGGTGCATATGCTAAAATATTATATTATCTAAAAATAGTGCAAAGATTAATTTTGAAAGTAATAAAAAAGTAACCCTCAATAATCAATGCAGAATACCCGTATAAATGATTTAAAGTTTATACAGTAGACAAATTTACTAATAAGAAAAAATAAACGAATTTTAGAGGAGTTAGTCACTCAGATACCAAAAAAATATCGAAATTCCTAAGCCTCACACAAGTCATGGTCAAAATAGTTTTGTTTTCAAAGGAATAAAAAAATATATTAATCTCCCCAGTGAACTAAAAACGGTTAAATCTAATATTTCACTAAATAAATTATTTTAAGTAAATTTAAAAAAAAATTGAACCCATTTATTTTAATAAGTATCACTGTATTTTTATTTTCTGTTTTTATCTTTATTTCGTTTATTTCTTTTATGTATATTCTAAATAATATAATTTCAAATGAGTGAATAACTGAAAAACAGTGTAAGTCACTCTCCAAGCACAAGGAATAGTCTTTTTTGGATAGTTATAAGATTAACAAAATATATGAAAGTAGATTGTAATAGAAAAAAATGTATGTAATGTGTTATAAACAGAAGATACTAAGTTGTTTTCTTCGGTCGATGCTTTAGATTTCAGATAAAATTATTTGGCGTGTGTGTGTTATTGATCTATGGGCGTTGCACCCACACATTAATTCTAAAAATAGGTTGAGAAGCCTAAAAACAAGCAAAGGTAAGTAATGTGCATACTTTTGAAATCAATAGAATTACAAATATTAATGATATATTTTGTAGATTTTTGACAATCTGTTCGGACAAATTACTATTCTTAATATTTAAAGTATTCAATCTGTTGTAAAACTTTTCAGTAGATACTATTTATAAAACCACTAACTTACATTTCTAAGTCTACCGGTTTTGAGACGTACTTATCTGTTCGTTAGGACACTAATAATTACACTAACATGCAAATCACACTGTATACCTCCACAATAGTAGTTTCATATATTTTTGTGCTACTATGGTGGAGGTGAATAAAAGAATTAACATGTTAATATATTTGATGTTACGGGGAATTTACAGGTACGTCTCGAAGCCGGTAAAAATAGAAAAGTCTGCATATGGTTATAAACAAATTTTATCTAAAATTGATTAAAAGTTCACGTATTCAAAAACAGAAAAAATACAAAGTTTATTAAATTCTCTCAAAACAATATTTTTTGAACGTTTCATACAAAATGTATATTTTCTCACATTGTTTTCCAAGAACGTTAAGTTTTTTTACAAACTCATTACTTTCAAGAAAATTTCCCAGTTTTCACCGAATAGATTTGTTTTGTTATAAGAAAACGCTTAAATGAGTTTGTCTCCCCAACTAAGTTTGCATAGGCCCATTATGTGTTTTTTAAACATTTAAATAAAGTTTTCTCAATTACGTGAGTTGAAAAGTAATTTATTTTGGAAGATTTTTTTGCGGATTAATATTTAAAATTAACCAAAATTGCCTTAATATTGTTAGGTGAGCTTGAAGTTCACGAAATTTATAGGATGTACATTTTTAAACCACAAAACTTGTTTCTGTTATTTTTATAAAATAAATAAATTGACTTTTTTGTGTTATCAATGATTAATTATTTATTTATTTCTATTTCACTTTTATTTTTAAATATGAATACTTCACCGGGCACAACCCGTGTCAAGGCATTCATTTAGATGATTTAACATATGGTTATAGTGTCTAAAAAATACAGATAAAATAAAATATTTTCAAAAATAAATTAACACACCTAAATAATAGTAAGAAAAACAAAATTCGATAATTTTATTAGTATAGCTTACATATTTAACTACTGTGCAGACATTAGGTCAAGTAACAAGCTACAGTCGTAGGCACGACATCAACTTGGCTTGTGTAAATGAACCGTATGTAGAAAGGTACTCTATAACTACTTATATTGATAAATCGGATAAAATATAAAATTTTCACATTCAAATGAAAAAAAAAACGTATTTGAAATACCAGAAAAAAATTGACCCTTGAGATGATTTCTCCGAGATTCGCTGATATTTCAATAGAGAATAAGGAACTACATAAATGTTAGTAAATATTTTTTTGTAACCACTTACTGACTTTTTTATGTCTTCCAGTTTCAAGATGTACTTAATTTTTTTATTTATGTAAAATACAGATTAATTCATTGAAGGTCTCCCTCGAATAAGGGTCTATGTGCGAAAAGGCAAATTTTACAGGAGAGTTTAAAACAATTCATTAAGTATATTATCATCATCGTCATTCCATGTTTGCACTTAATGGTGCATAAGACATTGCATTGGTACTCTAATCACACCGCATTTTGATCGTTTTAGTTACATGAGGGTAAGATGGTCAGCCTTACGCTACAGGTACCAGTCCAGGGACTATCAAATATTCTAGTGTGAAAACACCCTTTTAAATAAATGTTTCATATCAACCCTATCGGAAATCGAATCCAAGACCTATTGCATGGTTGGCAAACGCGCTGATCATTATACCACAAGGCCGACGAAAAAGTATATAAAAAGAGTTTATATTTTTTAAATTTGCTTTAAATACATTATTAAAAGTACTTTATTTAAAACATATTAAATGTCGTAAAACAAAATAAATTTTACACAAAAAGCATATATCTAGATTCTTGAGCAAAATAGAGTTTATAGGCCTTAATACAGGCCTCTCCACTATATATTTCATGTTTTTGTGCATCAACTTGCCAATCAAAAACATTAATCTACCGTTTTCTCTGTTTAATAGCAGTTTCAAGAACAGCGTTTGATAGCACAACGGTAGCATTGTTCAAGTTTTTAAATTGACAGTGCATAGAACCTGGACATAAAGACACTTTTTATTCTGTAAGAAATATTTCGGGGTAAATTGCAGCTCGAGTGTTGCAAATATAAAAAAAAATATTCAAATGGAAATAAACGCAATGCTATATAGACTCGTTTGAAATAATAAAATCACATTTTGTTGCAATGTTTTATATAGAACCTTATTCGAGGGACACCTTCAATCACTGAAAATTAAATTTAAATTTCTGGAAACGCAGAATAATTTTAAAAATCACATTTTTATAACGCCAGTGACCTTTTGTTCTTAATTTTCATACTCATTTATGAATGTGTGGACCAGAGGTTTAAGCATGAGCCCAGAGTCACTAAATTATTTGCTTTTGAGCATTAAGAATTAACGGATACTCTATTCTAGGGACGTACATACACTATACAGCGTGTGTGCGTGCATTTTAAGTTGAGGTAGACATTATGCATATATTTGTAGGTATGTTGGTTACAGTATTATATCCAGACAAATTTACATACACTGTTAGTCAAAGCAGTGAAGGCATTACAAATTAATGACATGTTACATTTAGTTTGGCTGTTATAATTACAAATATTAGCATAATTTACCTGCGAGACCTTCGTGTCAGTTATTATAACTATCCGACATTAGCTAATGGAAGAAAATTCGGTACAGGAAATTGAACACCCCAAAAATATTTTCAAACCAATTATTATAAAATAATGTATTAGTGGAATTCACATTAAAATTTAAAGTAATTTCAATCACGTTTCTTTATGAAACATACTATAAACTCATCAGAGCCCGAAGGGGCGTATCTATGAGGCTCGATACTCTTCGATGGTGGAGAGAGTGCGGAAAAAAATTCTGCGCTATCTGCACCTAAAAGAGTATGAATATTATCCTTGGCTCTTCCCAACTGACCTTTTACTGGGAATGCTAGGCTTTCATTATCGATGAGGAGGGACGTTCATTTGGGTGTTCACTTTTTCCAGGTGATTGGTGGCCGCATACATAACTCAGAAATTCCGATGGATGAAGGTCTGTTCGTACCTGATAACTACCTTCGACAAAGACAGCATCGATTGTTTTACCTACCACAATACAGAACCAAACTGCCAATGGTTATGCCGGTTGGTAGAGCAATCTTGCCACTAAATCGCATCGCCTCGGATGTCGACATATTTCACGACAGTGGGCCTTCCCTTAGGAAAGCACTTTCTAACTTTAAACTTTTCTTTTTACATTTTGTTTTATTATTTTAATAACATAACTTTCTACTGTAATTTGTGATCTCTTATTTTATTAATCTCACGTGTACTCTAATAATTACATTGTTCGTATATTAATTATAAACTGTTAAACATGTAATATATTATGTCTTAACCTTATGTAAGAATTTGGGTATATTATTTTCTTCATAAATGTATTTTCTCATATCACAGTATTTTTTACTTCTTTATAAAAAAAATTTTTTAGTCTTCGCTTTTCTTCTGAATGGAAGTCTGGGCTACAATAATTAATATTCTTTTTCTCCTAGAGAGTGGTTAATTTGGCCATATTATCTCAAACAGATTCCTTAAAATAAGATATTTTATTCTATAAGATAATACAATTTTCTACTGTTAGTAGTTTAGGATTGGGTGGGTCTCATGTGTTTTTTAAAATTAAGATTTAAATGTTTTAATATTTGCTATCTACAAATAAGATTTCTAGAAGATCATTAAAGTTTTTTTTCCCAACTTATAAATAATGATTTAAAGCCGCAGTTGTATTGCATCTGTGTAATGTAAAAATATTTGTAAATCTAGAGTTTCGAGAATTTTGTAAATTTGTGTTTTTTTTCAATTAAGGTATATAACTAGAGTAAAAATAAGCGTTCGCAATATGTTTCCTCAACCTGCGGTCAATTAGCATAGTTTTGATAGAACGTACTTTAGTCTGGTGCGAGCATTCCCGAATATTTTTCTCCTCGAAATTACTATAATACCTATACGTACGCTAAGATACTGCACAAATCGATCTGAAAAAGCGATGGTATAACCTTTCGTCGGCAGGTTATGTTATTATCTTAATCAATACTTGTTTAAAATAGCTATTTCAATGTTAAAAATTTTCTTATTTATATGTTACCAATTCGTGAGTTATATCCTGTCTCTGTCCTACTCAGTTAGACGAGCGTAAAGCAAAAAGACAAAAAAATGTGACGCGTATGCAAAAGGGAGCGACATACTGAATAGAACTTACAGTAGACCAATGTAATCAGTCCGTGCTTTTTACTGTACTACTTGTTTTGTTAGTCAAAGACGACGTGTCACGACGTGACAATACTTGCTTTCTTCGCTGGTAAATCTCTTTCTTTTGAGGAGGACTTTTTAGCTCGAATTTGCATGGAGTCTTATCTTTATATATTATATATTAATGTTTTTTCTATGAAACTTTGAATAATATATGCTCTTTTAAAGATGTCTTTAATTGAGGGTACATCTAGTTCTTTGAAAAATAAATTTGAAGTGTAAGTTTTAGGTTGTTTAATATAATTTCTGAATTATGTTTCAGGGGTCTCAAATTAATTATATTTATTTTCTCTTTTCAAAAAAAAAAAATTATATTTATCTAAATAACGGTGTACATTTAAAACAAGGTATAATACAGCCAGAAGTATTGCGATTATTATATCTTTATACTTAGGAAGTAACATATTCCAGATATTGATGGGGTATGAAAATTCATTTTGCATGTAAATTTTTCTGTTAAAAATGTTTATAATTTTTCAATCCTATATTCATTTTTCGGGAAAAAATTTGGACATAAATGGTGGATGCAACATTTATTCATTACTAAATTATCTTAAGGCATTTGGGATTCATATCTTACTTTAAGTCGTGCTCGTCCAAGGTAGAGTATTGAATTATAAAGTATAAAAATGCCAAAATTCAGGTTGTCACAGCCACAAATTCAATTCAAGACATTCTGAGTGATTAAATTAATGCAAGGTTGAATGAATTACTGAATTCGGCAACACTGTACTTCAAAATAAATATTGTGGTTTTATTTTTTTCAAATAAAATATAATTATTCAATATTCTTTTACATTATGAAGTCTCTGTCTGGATGGATGAGGAATACAATCATGTGTGTGTAATAGAAACATATTTCTGGACGAGCGTTTCCGTTTTAAAAGAAAATGTCGTGTGCTTTTTTAAAATACAAACGTATAGACGTATTTGTTTTTTTAATATAATGTTTATTGTTGGAACTAGAACCACCTAAAAACCCTTTGAAGCGCCTAGTTTTATTTTCCGTTTTCGGACGTACGGTATGCACATAACACATGATAACTGTTTTTGTAAAATGCAAAAGGTACTAATGCAGAATATTTAATTTTAATACTGTTTCTTCAAATATTTAGATCAGTTCAGTGTTGGGGTGCAAAAAACGGAACAACAATACGTCGATTTAAACAAGGCATAATAAATCCGATGTGCAGTTGTCTTTTTCGCACAGTATTTGAAAGGCATTTGCGAGAAAGTGACAGAAAAACAATGTTCAAATTCCTTTTCATTATAATTCACAGTCACCGGGTTTCCTATTAATGATTACTCTCGCGTAAAAATCTTTTAACAAAATGGAGTGGAGATTAGTCTGCCTTGTATTGAAGTAATTAGCGTATTTGCCTTTCATCTTTGAGGTCTTGGGTTCAATTTCTGAGTTGGTTAACACGAAGTATTTGTTTATAAGGTATTTTTATGATTTATATATTTTTTGTATATAAAACTGTGTTGCTTTATTTTAGGCTAATGACGCTATTAATATTTACATGAATATGTGAAGAAAATTGAGATGGTACAAATTGTACATAAATTGTTTTGGAAACATGCAAGATGATGACTTAACGCTTACTAAAAATGCAAGAAAAACATATACAAGAAGCGAGGACAAATACAAGACAGTGGAAAACATTATAAAGTGGACTTAACAACTACAATGATTTACTTGACTACTTGAAGGGGATAAATTTAAAATCAGCATTACAAAGCACACGATGACTTTATTAACTTGACGAGACATAACGTAACTTGACTTTATAATATATTTATATAAGCTTAATGGATTTTTCAAAAATTATAATTAATAATAAAAACTATTGAGTAATCAAGGCGGCGTATTAAATTTGATTTCTTGTATTGAAAATTAAAACTATTGAACAATGATGCGTGTATCCAGTCAATAAGAAAAAAATGCGGTTATATAAAAAAATATTATTTCAAATTAAGACGATGTATGATATCAGACAATTTTGATCAAGAGGTGTTTGAATATTGTTTTGTTGTCTCGTTTCCGCACTCCAAAACTGAACTTGTTTAGCAATTATTTTTTTAATTCTTTTAAAATATATTTGGACCCCTGTATACGTGTCATGTACAAGGCTAGGGTACTTGGAAAAAAATGTTTTTGTTTGTCTTGGAAATGGATAGTTTGATCAAAGATTTTGGTTTATTACCTTTAAGAGTCAAATCACCATTGTTGCAAAGTCCAAGAACAATGGCGGGTGATAACTACTTTTAACGACAATGTGAATATCTGTTAAAAATATTCCATCTTTCCTGTATTCTGTTTCAAGATTATGGCGTTGAAAACTGAAAAATGGGCACTGAAATAACAGATGTTCGATACTCTGTAAAGAAATATCACCACACGGACAATAGTCATCCTTCCTTTAATTCAAACCTTCATAGGTTATTTCTCATAGTTCCGTGTCCGGTTAAAATTTGGGTAGTTTTGAAAGTACTTTGGTGATGCGGAAGTTTGTTGCATCAGCCAGCGTTGGAAAAAACATTTTAGTGATTTTACCTGTAGAAGAAGCGCGGTAATGATCCACACAACTTAGCTGCGTATTTTGTTTTATACAGCGCTTAGCAAAGCCATTGTTTTTAACAAATAACTTATAATATTTGTGTTCCATGGGTCCGGAGACGGCACATAAAACTGGATGCTTTTTTAGGTTTTCGGATGGTCCTAGCTCCCATAGAAACAATTGATCAAAAAAGTAAAATAATAGAGTCACCCAAACAGTAAATACATATAGTGGGTAAATAAAGCATTGCTCTAGTGCCATATTTCAGAGAGAAAATACGGAATACATTTGTGTGAAGAAAAGTTAGACCACGTTCCTGCTCTCAATTAATTCTTTGTTGTGTAATTGGATATTTTTCTTGTACAGTCTACGTATGAATGATTTTTTAAGACTTTTTATATAATAAATTAATGAAACTTAAAACTTACAAAAAGGATTTAAAAATATATTCTTTCGCTCCACGAAAAGGACTTGGAAAATGCGCAATTTCGTTTTTAATTTACTGGAAAGTTTTCTTAGCTCAAGTGTCATTGAAACATTGAGAAAATGGCTGGAAAAATTAATATTCCGTCGAGATGCTTAGTAGTTATCAAGAGAAGAAAGACATCTCGTTAAGGCCATCATATTCACTGTAATTATCAATTTTAATTGTAAACTGCAAACTAATTTAATTAAAAAAACATTCAACATAAAATAAATTTTAAAGATTAGCAATGAAACTGCGATTTATTTATATTAAGGTTTAAAATAGGTTTTATGTGTACGATTTTCAAGAATTGAGGTAATTGTACAATTTTACAATAGCTGAAAACCAATAATTAATCTCTGATCAATTCATGATTTTCTAAAACGTTTTATTTATATTTTCAATAAAAAAAAAAAAAACTAAAAAAAAAATGTAAATGTAAATTTAAATATTTTAATCAAAATATTTTGATATATGGAAAATTTTCTTTTAGTCGTAAAAAACTGTGTTAGACAATGGGAAAGTCTAATTTTAATAAAGAAACCAAACAATTTAAAACAGTGTCAAAAAAAGTGTTTGTTCATTATTTTTTATATATTTCGGTATCAAAAAAGACTTGATTTATTTGTTTTTAAATTTTTAAAACTTTTCTTTAATTTTTAAATTAAAGATTTTTTATATTTTTATGTAAACATTTTTATATTGTGTTACCAAAATGTTTAAAGAGAGAAACCCCTGCAAAAAAACTGCTTTTGCAGTTTGGCGGGAATCAAAAAAATTGTTTAGAAGAATGCTTATGTGAAAAAAAAATCAATAAAAAAGAACTTTAAAAAAGTTGTGGTAGAGCCTGATTCAAATCTCGGATCTCCTGATCCGGAGTCTGTGACACGAAAATAATATTTTAAAAGTAAACTTTTATTTGATATAAAATCTGCCAAAGAATAAAAAAATTATTTTATTATTAAAAATGGAATGAAAAGGAAATGAAAAAATGCTTTATATGTTAATTATTTATCAACAATATTTTGAGTTTGTCCAAATGTTTGTAGACAAGGACTGGATTCAACTCCCAGGGGAGCTGTTTATATTAACATATTACAACAGAGATAAAGAACATTTAAGAAAAGGTATTATAGAAGTCTGAGCACCTACAGGGCTTATGACCTGTCGATTGCTGGTTTAAGTGGCCACTTTACACACTGTGTAACATTCACCATTCTGCATATATTTGCCTGGTATGTAGGTTAAATAATTCAATTAGATGAATCTCACCTGCAGGTTTCAGCTCTTTAACTTCACAAACATCAGCAGATGAAAGAATTGAAGGAATATAGATGTTCAAATATAGGAATGTTGATGCTCAGACTTCTATATTACCTTTTCTTAAATGTTCTTCATCTCTGTTGTAATATGTTAATTATTTACTCGTATGTTCGCTTATTGTCCTTTTTCATACAGCTACATAATAAATGTTACATATGTTTGTTTTTTCTCTGGGTTGAAAATTAAAAATCGATAGGTCTTTATGGAATGGAATAATTAAATTTGGGAACTTTAAATTAGGTAAAGAAAGAAAAAACAATTTGGACTTTAATCTAAAAATATTTTTATAATTACTTCACAAAAAATAGGTTATTGACCGGCAAAATTTTGTCTATTTCGACGAGTAATAATGTCTCATTTCCATAACAAAGGTAGATAAAAACATAAGGAAACTTTTTTTAACAACTCACGCCATTAATTTTTGTCAATATTGATTTTTATGCAAGTAAATGAAGAAAAATAGATAAAAGTTTGAAACGAATTGATTACAATACTTAACTTGTAAAGGTAGTTCTTCAATTCTAATACAATGAAAACAAGTTCTTCGAAATTATTCGGTATGAAAATTAGAAGTTATTGTATTTAACGACAGTATTTTAATTTTTCTAACTAAAAATGAAACTCAATCCCTGTTTTTGATTGTTTGAATTGATTTAAAAGCGAATAGAAGTTGACGACTATTACTGAAAACGAATTTATCTTCACGAATTCGGCTCTGATTTGGATCCTATATCCGACATTTTATATGTATGCGGACCGGCTCAAAGTTAAAATGAAAAGCAAACACGGAGTTTATTTGAAACACAAGCAATTTGTGGAACACAATCCATCAGCCCCCACTATCCTCAAATTTTATACCTGCCGCGGTCCTTCGGAGGAAAGGTGTGGATTTGACCCTTCGTATGAAGTTTTAATTAAGTACACCGCCTGAATACTGAATTTCAGGGAAATCGCTTTTACAAAAATTAAGGGCATTAAGTGAGTTTGTCTTTGCAACTCTAGGCTAACGTTTTCCAACGCGGTCGCACTAGGTGGTTTTCTACGACTTTGAAAATTTATTATAAGGTTACCAACGTAATCGTTTTGGACGTGTGCCAATTTTATAGGCACAATATTACAGAGGCGCTACTGGAGCTTGTGTATACGGCATATTTCCTATCTTGGTACTATTTATGCGTATGTACACGTCTGTCTATCATTCTGTGGTTTGTTAGGAGATTATTTACGAAGGGTTGGGATAGTTCACACTAGCTTTATTGACCCACTTAAAACCCCCACCAAATGATATTAAAACACTAATTTATTCTAAACCATACATTAAATTAGAAACACATATTTTAGTAAGCCCGTTATAATCTTAATAGTGTCAGTGTAAGAATTTATGATGTATGTAATCTAGTTTGTTTGAGCTTCACCAGGCGTGAATCAAATGAGATAAACGAATTAACCAAAAACTTTATTATTTAATAATAACCATTCAATATACCTATGTTATAACACACATATATAACATGTAATGATTTGTTATATGTGTGTGTTTAAACTGTTGATATAAAGATGTTTACTAAAATAAAAAGTACAAAACATTATATTAATTGAAGCATGTTTTTATAGTCAATTTATACCGACCAAAAATGTACCTACGAATGGTAAATATTTTGTAAAATAAAGACAACAGTTATCTATAACTAAGTTAAGGTATAACTAGGTGTTCACATTTTATTTGTACAACTATCTGAATAAATGCATTACATTCCATTACAAAATTAATGTTTGAAGCAATTTTGTGATTTCCTATGTTTAACAATATAAATATGCATTTAGTTTGAGTAAAATCAGTTAAATAAATTGAAAATGTCTATTGGTTTCCAAACACAACTGTTTCTTTGTCAAGGCTAAAAAAAAAGAAAACTAAATTATATCATAATTTATTGAATCGGCACCTACTTCCTGACACTTCATTAAAAAATATTTTGTTATAAGTGTTATACAGCAAAACCAAATGTTTTAAATCTTACCAAATAACAAGTAGATAATTAAAATAATTAACCTACTAAAATGTATTTAACGTTTTTAATTATTTTATTTGTTATTTATGGTTACGAACTTATATATATGTTTTAGCAATTTACATAAGACTATATAGACAATAGGTTTGACTGGTAGTAAAAGTACACAAATTTTTTTTTGCCGGGGAGACATTTTGATTTCTAATTAAGGGTGGCTTTCCCGTTTTAAAATATGTATGTATTGCGGACTGAACTGTCTTTGTTTTTTCTTGTTTTTATTACATTAAAAAGTTATATGGTGCACTTAAAAAAAAAACCTTTTCAAGAAAAAGGTAAAAAATTGAAAACAATATTTTCAGGCGTTACCTAGTATATGAAATAGTTCGACCAGATGAATCTATTCACAGCAATAAAGGTTTTTGCTCTTCAACTTTATTAAAGTCAACAGATGGAAGAATTGAAGAAATATGGATGTTCAAACATGAGCAAAATGGTGAACGTTACGCAGTGTGTAAAGTGGCCACTTAAACGAGGCAATGACAAGTCATAAGCCCTGTAAATGCCTAGACATCCATATTTCCTTCTCTAAAATGTTCTTCATCCCTGTTGTAATTTGTCAATATAATGCTACATTGTAATTATCAGGTATCCAGTAATAAACATGTTTTTTTTTATTGGCTTCTACACATTATTTATATACGTATACAAGTCTTACAATATGTACATACGTACAAAAATTCAATGCCTATATACAATAAAAGTAAAATGAATACACGTGCTGTAAAAAAGAAAGAACTTGGATAGTTTAATAAAAATATATCTTTTGAAAAACTATAAATCGTATTTCGAGAAATTTTTCTCGGGGAAAAAATTAAATAAATTTCAAAATAAATTAAACTGTTTTAAAGAGTCGTTTTAATTCTCAAAATTTCTATCAACACATTTTTTTTCTTAAACTATATAAATAATATTTATTTATTTATACTTTTACATTGTTTGTATTTTTTTTTTAATCGATTCTTCGAAAAAATAGTTTTATTTTTTGTAGGTAAGTACATGTCCTTTGCTAAACGATTTAAGTTAGTTAAAATTTATGAAGCACAACAATGTTTATTTAAGTAAAATAATTAACTTGAGTATTATTGTAATCTTGTTATTTGTGATTATTATTTAAACCAAGAATTATGCAGAATTAAAGGTTTTAATTCCTTTTAAAAGTACTATTTCAATCCTACCTTTTGACAGCATAAATAATATAACATTACTACAAAGACTATCGAAAGTCAAAGTAAGGGAAAACTTTTAATTGCACGAAAAAGTTTAAAAAAACTTAATTCCTTTCGAAGTTGAATGTTCTTTGAGTACTTCCGAAAATAACAAAAAACCTTTTTAAAGCGTGCTCATTTTATAATTTCTCCAAAGATATTAACGAAATGTTTTATCTAATTTAGTGATACAAAAAAGTCAACTCAAGTCGTTCGATATTTTAATTTGAAGTATTTTCTAAAAATATCAATTAGTTACATTTTAAATACTATTTTTCATTTTATGGAAGTAAAAAAAATTTAGACGTCTTTTCAGCTTATGGGTTTTGAAAAATATACTAATTGAAAATATACGCGTTTTTAGATAATGGAAATTAAAAATAAATATTATTCTGGCTATCTTCACTCGATTATTTTGCAGGATTTTTACAATAAAAAGCAATCCAACCTTATTTAAACACGTCGTATGGATTTGCACGACCCGTTTTAAACGAGCCATTGTTTTACTTCATTATCTTTTTTAAAATTATTTTTTTATTTTTTGTTTAGTGTTTTAATAATACAAACATATAACTGATGGTCAAATTCTTAACGAAAAAAAAAATTAGAGGTAGAACACCCCAGGGCTGTAAAAAAAGGCAAATGTGTTTAGTGAGTTGCGAATCGTTTCTGAAATAAAGTTTTTTTTTTGTTTTTTTAGTTTATTTCACCACTGTTGTAAGAATTTTTTTTTCGGGATAAATTTTAACCTAAAAAATGTTTTTTTTCTTCAATCATTGAATATTAAGTACGTCATTGAAAAAAAAAACGCGTGGTTCAGTTGGAAGTATTATTACATTCTCATTTTTATTGAAAAATAGAATTTCTCGATAGTGTGTCAGAGACGCCAATATTTTTTTTAGGTTCAAGCATGAAGAACCACAAAGTATTTCAAAAACTTAAGGAATAAATAAGTTTTCGCATTATTATAAAAAAAATAACCACTTCCCAATTTTTTTTTTATTTTTATCAATAAAAGATCTGAGGTTGCGGTTTCTTAAAAAAACATATTCAGGATATGAATGTCCTTAATTAACTTATTGTTATGATTAAACTATATGCTCATTATTCACATTTCTAAACTAGATATGTACATTGTACATTTTAAAGTTATTACGAAAAATATTGCGGAGAACAAAACATTTTTAATTTAAATTTTAGGAACAACCAGAAAATTTGGTGATATGGGTTCAGGTAAAATCACCTACAGCACAATCACTGAACCACACACCAACCATCGCAGCAAAACATCATCGCATTAAACCACGACAGATTTGAAACAAATTCACCATATTGCAAAACAAAGCTCTAAGTATAATCCCGAGAAAAAAAAACACACAAGGGTAATGTCGATGCCAAATTCTTAATTAAAGTACTAACTGATAAGAGTTGATTTTTTTTGTTCATTTTATTTGAAAACTAAACCTTTAATGGTTTTCAGTGAAATCCCGTTTTATTATCAAAAGAAAAAGAACGTCAGAACATTATCCCGCATAAGACGTAGAACTATAAAATACACCATGTCTCAAGTATAAAAATATTATGCTCCAGACATTTCTCTGAGGATTCCTATAAAGATAAAAGCTTTAAATGGTAAACTTTCAATGCAGTATTGTTGTTTCCCTGACACTTTGCAAAACTGGATTGTTTATTACGTACTAAGTGCTGATGATTTTATAGATAAAGATAGCATTTTCTGTGCGACAACGACCTACGATAACTTGAATAAAGATTTATTTCTTGTGGTATGAGCACTATAGTGAGTTGAAATTAAAAAAAAATTGGAGGGAAACAACAATATTTTGAGTTTGTTTAAATTTTTGTAAACAAAAACTGGATTAAACCCCCTTAGGAGTTATCAATATAATATACTACAACAAAGATGAAGAATATTTTATAGAAATGAAAATAGAAATCAAGGCATTTATTTACACGACAAATGACCTGTCATTGGCTGGTTTAAGTAGCCAAGTCAATATTTTATGTCGACTTTCCTAGGAATTCAACTCAGAACCTAAAGCATGAAAGACGAACGCGCTAATCATTACTTTACGAGGTGGATATATTTCTACTCTATTTCCTTGTCGAGATTTTTTACTGAGAGCAGTCATCGAGTCGAAAGCACTCGTTCAAGATTCTGGTTGATAGGAACTTTCAATTTAATCATATGTATACCTTCGGATATTTTTCTTTATTTCGTTAACCATAATGTTGAAAGAGTGATGAAAAAAAATATTTTTCTTGATAACTTTTTAGCATGAAGACTTGACAAATTATCTACTATGCTCAGTGTTTATTTTTTGTGAATTTAATGTCATAATTTTAAGTTGATGAAATTTCACTTGTTCGTTCCCCTTTTTAGCTGCAAGACGTTGGTAATCTTGCTTCAATATGATAATGTTATCAACCATAAAACACTTAAATTTTGTAAATGGGGTCTAGAACTTCAAGAGTCTATGCGTTCAGTAGTTGCAAGATTTGTTATAATCTAACACCTATTTTTAAAATTAAGTTTGTTAATTTTTTAAATATTATTCAAACACTATGCTTTATATTAAAATAAAAACACAATGTAAAAGGGAACTAGTTAACTTACCGTCAATGCGCTCTGTAGCTGAAAGACGTACTGTAATCTTGCTTATATATGTTATAATTGAAATATATCATAATTGGAAACGAAGAACTAGAATCCCAATCGTCCATGCGCTCTGTAGCTGCAAGACATGCAGGGATATTTATTTATTGTACAGCTCTCTTGAGGTGATTTTCACAAAAAAGCGGTATATAAATTATCCAACTACGATAGTAATAATGTTATTTTAAAACCAAACTAGCGTCCAGTAATAAATTTTAAATACCTGAAAACATTTCAGCTATAAAAGAAATTTAAATTGAAAATTCCAAAAGCCAAGTGACGTGGATTGCTTTTGAAATTCTCAAAAATTACAAATAACGGCTCTAAAGGTTTTTTCGGTTTGTAACCTGTTTCCAACGCGGTTTCATCTAATTTAGTCGCTTTGTACGAACTTTTCCCCATTTTTCCTCGCTTATTTTTCCCACCCTTACCTATTTTCCTGATGAAAAGAAAAAATATGATGGCAACATAGGTCGTACGTAGAAATATGTACGAGAACGCGAATATAATTTATGTTCGTCAAGCGTGCTTCGCAAAGTCTAAGTGCAAACCCACTTACGAGAATTTAATTTGAATTTTTATGAAAACTGAAAGAACAATTATTTTTTCATACTTAATTACAATTAACAAGTCATAAAAACGGTTTTTAATTAAGTTTTAAGGAAGTGAATAGTATAAAGTGAAAATTGTGAACTAAGCATGGAATTGGAAAAACAAAGATCAATTTAGGCGGATTGTTGTCGATATGCGATTTCTCAGGCTAATGTGTGTGAAAACAACGTACGAAAGGTAACAACCACATATTAACGAATGCTGCAGCATATTATTTTCTATCAAAACCAAGAAAATTTAAACAAATTAACTATATTAGAAAAAATTATGATGTACGAAGCCTATGTCAAAAGTAAATTGAGTTACATGATCGCCTTCTGGGGAACTGGTAACAAGACAGACATAACAAGAATACAAAGACAACAAAATAAAATTCTTAAACTAACATACAACCTACCCTACCTGACCTCTACGACTGAACTGTACAAATTACACACCAGTTTGACATAAACTACTTGACTAAAATTGAGACCTTAAAAATTGTGCACAAAATAACACTGGGAAACATACAAGACGACGACATAATATTAGTCAAAAATGCTGACATACACAAATATAACACCAGACAACCAAAACACTATCATATTGAAAAAGCAAAGACAAACACAGGACAGTCAAAAATACTACACAATGGGCTTAAACACTACAACGACCTACCTTACTACTTGAAAACTTTTAATGGAGACAAATTTAAAATCAATCTGAAAAAGCATATGATGACTGAACTAACTAGACTAGACGAGACATAAAATGACTAGACAATATTAAATTTCTAATGTAACCCTAACGGGTTTTTAAAAATTGTAAATAAATAAAAAAAAAAAAAAAGAATCATTTTAAAAAAAAACGATTCCAAGTGTATATTTGATGTTAAATGGATTGAATGTACTAACATAGTATATGCAAATATTATTTGACAATACGATGATAGTTGAGTATAATATTCTTACTAAAAAAAAATAAATAAAAAAGATCTCATTCGTATTTAGAAAAAACGGCGAAGTCAAAATATTACATTTTATTATAGGCAGTAAAAAAATGTCGTGAAATAAAAATAAATATTCATGAAGAAAACAAAATCGAAATTTAAACAGGAGGTGAAGAAATAGAGGTTTGTCTGAAATGTTTTCGACCTCACCATGAAAATGACAGCACTTCTTAACGAAAATTGAGGAATGTGTTTGCACATGCGTTAAAAGGTACCCATAAAAAATTCTGTCGTTTTGGACACGCAGCTATTTTTTTACAGTCGTTTCAGTGTGTTTCTATGAGTGTTTTTGTACAAATAGAAAAAATCCAGTATCGAGCTGTAATTAAATATTTAAATTTGAAAGGCAATACGCCTACGCAAATTGAAGACGAGTTGAACACTGTGTACGGGGACTCTGTTCCATTGTATAGTATAGCAAAATTTTGAGCATCTGAATTTAAACGTGGACGCACCAGCTTGTCATCCATGCTGGTCCAAATGGACGTTTTGGACGGCCAAAATCTGCAACCACTGAAAATAACATCACATAAGTTCACCAAATGGTGCTGGACAACCGGCAAAATAAGGTAAGAGAGATAGAAAAGTCTCTGAACATTCCCAAAGAACGTTTGTTGCTTATTAAATCAAGATTTAGGCGTGAGAAAGCTGACCACGCGGTGAATGCCGTGTTTGCTCACTCCGGACCAAAAACGCGTTCGAATGAACACTTGCACCTCTTTGTTAGCGCAGTAAAGGCGCAATAAATCAGACTTTTGGCACCGATTAATTACGGTAGATGAAACTTGAATTCACCATGCTGCTATGTTACTCTAGAAACAAAACATCAGTCCAAACAGTGGACCGCGAAAGGGGAATTGGCTCCTTAAAAGGCAAAAACTGTTCTTTCGCCTGGGAAAGTAATGATGACTATTTTCTGGAACAGTCGTAGAGTTATCTTTAACGATTACCTAAAAAAAAATACTTATTACGGAAGCATACTACGCATCATTAATTGATAAGTTGACAGAAATCACGGAAAAACGCCCACTTTTAAAAAGAAAAAAAAATTCACATTGACAATGCTTTTTTTTACACCTCAGCATTCGCCATCGCGAAAATTCACGAATCACGGTTTAAACAGCTTGACCACCCTTTTTACTTACCAGATCTAGCCCCTAGTGACTTTTTCTTGTTCTCTAAGCTAAAAATTGTGCTCGGAAGACAGAGATTCTCATCTAATGAGGAGGCCATCACCTTTGTAAATGATTGTTTTACAGGGAAAGATGCTAACTACTATAAAAATGGGTTGAAGAGATGGGAACATTGCTGAGAGACGAGTACATATGTAAAAGGAGACTTTGTTGAAAAATAAAAAAACAAATTTGAATGAATGTGAATTGTTTCATTGTTAGGTCGGAAACATTTCAGACAACTTATAAATGAAATATAGGTATGAACGTTGCTATTATCTGAGTAAACAAACATATGTTTATGTGTGCCCTATTTCAAGATTCGCAATTAAATTAAAATAAATAAACAGGTTCAAAAATACCGAGATCCGTGCAGGATGTAGGGCTAAGAAAAGCATTATGGACAAAGTCAAGAAATGAGTTTTGTGTTGGTTTGGATATGTAAAGCAAATGGACGGCGAAAGAACATCACTCGACCTGGATGACCAATTCTAATAAATACTTGAACATGGACACGTTAAAAGTCAGAATAATTAACGCGCGCATGAGGAGATTAATAAAGAGGAAGCGAGTTCTAAATGCAAAATCGGGGTGATATGGCGTTCTATCTTCTCTGCCTGTTTCTCAGGGAAACTGCTTGATGGTTTGTTTGTTTGTTTTTAAAATTACGCGAATTAATGGGAAAAAGGAGAGCTGAAGAGAGAAAGTAAAATGGTGATATTGTAATACAATAAAGGCAAAGAATTCGTCTGGAATAATAAATTAGCTTTCTTGACTTTCAACAAGTCGTGATAAATATCTCGTTCTTAATATTTAGAAGGTTTCTACTTCCCAATGGAATTCCTTCTTTTAATATGTAACAGCTGGTGGTAAATTTAGCATAAATTCTTGTCGGTCTGTACGAACATTGAATACCGAGATTCCCAAGAGCATTCTAAAGTTATAAAATCCTAATTCAACATTTTCCTGAGTGACAAAATTACATGGCCTTCGAGCGGATGATGCAGATAAAATAAAATAAATATAAAGCTTTGTTAGGTATATTAAATTATATTTTAGTCTATCCAAATTTTTGTTCACAAGAACTGCGTTCAGCCCCCTTAAGAGTTAGTCCTGACTTATATATTCCCTTCTATAAAATTTTCATTAGCTCTGTTGTGATATATTTATATTTATTACCCCAAAAGGGGTTGAATTAAATTACTGTCAACTGTAACAGGGCATGTTACATGTTTTTTTTTTCAAAGTTTAATGTTTTTAAACAATTATGATGCGTATTTTTGTCGTTTTTCCAGGAACTGACACTTTAACTACCCGCTCGTTTGTACGTGATTTCCAACCAATACGAGGGTCGGAATTCGCGCTTTTATTGGCCGAAGAACATACCATGGCGCAAGCCTCGTCACGTTTCCCCCCGCAAACTAAGATAGACACAGACGTACTGGCCGCTGGTTCAAAAAAGAGTATCAATATTTTTTAAGGCGTTATGTCGGTGAAGTAATTTGGTCAGAACGTCTCCCGCATCAACTAAAGTTTCACCTTTTTAACTTCACAAAGATCAACAGATAAAATAATTTAATAAATGTTCAAACTTAAACAGAATAATGAATGTAACTCAGTGTGTTAATTGGTTCACTTAAACCAACCAAAGACAGGCCATTAAAATGCCTAGATTTCTACATTCCCGTCGATAAAATTTTATTTATCTCTGCTGTAACATTTAAATTAGTGTATATTTATTTTATTAACTTATTGTGCCTCGAGAGAGGAGACTACACTTACGGAGAAATGGAGTCAATGTTAAAATTCTCAATTCTACAAAAACGTAGAGTTAACATTGACTCCATATTTATGTTTAATTTGCTGAATGGCTTAATTGATGAACCATCGTTACTGAAATAAGTGGCATTCAATGTTCCGATCCGCCGGTTTCGAAATAATAATGTTCTGTTCCTCGATCAACACAGCACAAACTATGGCTTGCATGCGCCAATGTCCCGATTGTTTCGTATTGTAAACTCGAGACAAGATCTGGACTTTTCTGGTCTTTATAGATTTAAAAATTCACTAAGATAAACCAGATCTTGTCTTGAGGTAGTAGTTTTATTTTTTCTGTCCTAGCTTTAATTTTATTTTACTAGTACCTGTATTTATCATAAGAAATTGTATTTACCATTGTTAGAGTGGGCTGCATTAGTCCGTCAAATAAATAAATAAACAAATAAATAAATAATTATCTATAAACGCCCAGATGGCTTTTATATGGCAGGTATAAAATTAAAATTCAAGCGTTGTATAGTTAACGAGTTAATATTGTGGATACTTCTAATCCAATGAAGAACTTTTTTTAAAGGTATCGAATGACATTATGCTTAATAGATATAAGTTTATATAACACAGCGCATAAACGTAGGGAGGTACATAATTTAATGAGTTTGAAAAATTTGAATAGTTTGAGGCAAAAATTAAATTTTGACTGTAGGTATTATTACGGTATGGGTAAGAAAAATAAAAAAAATCATAGAGAGTTTTACAATGTGTGAATAAGTTACTTTGATTTTATCACCGTCAGAATTTTTGCTCTGAAAACTGACAGTGGAAATCGAAATATATTTTTTTTCATACTCGTTTCCGAGCCGGTGTAGTCTGTTGATTGGAGAATTAAAAAAATAACTTTGTCAGCCAGACGCCACAATAAAGGTAGAATACAATCTTACAATTCGTTTTATGTATTTAACTTGATTTGAATCTAGACAAATATAACAAATCAAACAACTTGAATATCAAGATACTACACTGATAATGAAACCATACTGATTGTCTTTATTCTTTAAAAGGTGATTATAAATGTTTTTGATTCGATGGCTACTTTTCTAAATATTTTGAACATAGATATCTCGTTCTTGGTGTAATACTTAAGACGCTTGACTCACGCACGGAAGTTTCTGGGTTTGATTCCCGGTGAGAACACAAAAATCTCAATTAGATTTTTCTCAAGCCTGAGTGTTCTGTGATATAATTCACCACTGTAATTGGGTTTCCTGGCCTGTTGTGGTGCAAAAATAAATAAAATAAATAAAAAATAAATAAAATAAAAATAAAATAAAATAAAATAAACATGTATTTTCTTTACATTCGGTTTTTATTTTTAAATAAGTCAACATTTTTTTGTTATGCCCCTCGGGCGTTAATGAACAAAACAAATAAATAAATAAATGAAATATTTGATTTTAAGCACTAAATTTGTGGTTTTATATTATTGTAAAATTATTCATATTTTTACTGTTCTTATTACTATTTGAAAATGATGTTATTTATACGATCTTGGCTTGTATTTTCAATATGGTGACTTATATCAATATCGCTTTCAATTTTTACTATAAATCTTCTTGATAAAATATTGTTACCCAGTCCTTGTTTATTTTATTGCGAAGAACTGATTTTTGTAAATCTGTACACGCGTGTCTTAAGGGGTTTTCTTTAAATACTTTATCTGTATCCGATTGATTGGGATTCAAAATGTTTAACATGAATAGGAACAAAATTTATTTGATATATACACAGTAAAATAAACTGGTCTGATATTTTATTTGTAACGCGTATGTAATGTATTTATAACGATGTTTATTTTAAATCAAACGATTTGACTTTTCTACGGAGAAGTCAAATTAATTTTATTTTCCAGAAGAAAGATACCAGTACATTTTGGTTCAGATTATGATGTGAATTTGAAATCGTGGATTTCTCCGTTTTCATTTCGTGTCCGGGCGGATGAAGAATATGATTTTATTTTAGGCGCAAATCTTTATAAAAGAAATCGACTGGAGATCAATCTGTCTCTGTCTTGAGGTTCCGGTTTGGTATCCTGGCAAGGTCGATATGAAATATTGGTTTGAAAGATCGTTTAACACTGCACTAGTTCATCGGACTGGGACCTGAAGTGTAAGATGATCAAGTTGCACTGCATTTGGTGTATCAATGCAGTGTCCTGAGGTCCATTGAGTGCGGATAAGGTTATGATTACAATCATTGTTGTAAGATATCTCACTGCAATATGAACTCATTATCGTTTGATAGCGTTCCAACAAGACAAAACGTGTCATATACTCAGATCAATGTAAATCATGGGAAAATATTCGGAATCAATTACCTGTGAAAACTGAATCCTTCAACACATTTGACGCTCCTACTGCTGCAACCAAACATATTGCAATTCACCAATTCACCATAGTCGATTTTTATTTATTATAACGTAAATATCCAAGTTATTTACAAACAAAGCCAAGCACAGCTACAAAAGCATCCGATCGAACCGTTATGTTTATGTTGTCAAGTAAAACAAAATGGCCACCAAGTAGTTGCTAACCAACGAACCAACATCGCTTGCGTTTTATGAAACACAGTAATAAAGGCTTCTCTCTAAGTTAAGCATTATAAGGTCACATACATTTTTGAAAAATTGAAGTATAATTAAATTCAATGGAAGTATTTTATTTTGGATACCTTACCAAATTTAAATATGGAATTTTACCAATTATCTGCATTCACAATACATAAATAAATGTGTGCTTTATTTATTTTTTTAAATTTCTATTTTCATCTGCTTGTACCTTTTCTTTTCTATGTTTTATATTTGAAATAGTAATCAAATTTTATATTTTTTGTATTTATTGTATAAAAAAAAAAACAAAAGTGTATAAATTTGTTTGTCTACGTTTGCTGCAGAAAGTTTTCATAAAGGTTTTTAAAATAAAATTTTATACCAAACGAAAGTGGGTACATAATTTTAAAATACATAAAAGTGTTTTCAATTTTTAAAATGCCATTTTTCATCCATAAAAAAAATTGTTTTTGGACTTGAAAATTTCATGTTTACTTTTCTATGTTAACTAAGACAATTTAACGGAGAGATTTGTTTTAGTGAAAAAGTAAACTTCTGGTAATATTTCATTACTTTTCCGTTTTACGCTGTAATTTTACAGTTATTTTTACATTTTTCAAATAAGAACTAGGTTACTGAATGAATTTTATCCATGTAAATGAGGAAGAGCAGATTAAAGAATAGAGTAGGGACAGAAAACAGTAGAAATGTAGTGGAAACGTGAAGAAAATGAATGATAAGATATGGTAATATTGCACGGGCAAGGCTGAGAAATGCCGTAAGATAGTATGATAATTAATTTAAATTATAGGGAAAGGTTTTGTCTCATAAAAGATGGATGAAAAATGATTACTATGATTCAAAAGAAAGTAATGAAAAAATGATTTGACCAACCGTAGCAAAAAAATAAGTTAAATAATTGTTCCGTTTATGTTTGAGTGTACAAAATAAGTTGTTTGAAAAAAAGTAAGATAAAACAACTCATTGAGACAAAACGCAACGATTTGTTTACTTTGAACTTCAAACTATTTTTTTTAGTGTATCTCGAGTTCCATCGAGTCGATAGCATTTGTCCATGGTTCTGAACCGTTTCCTTTTCTGTCTGAACCCAATGGCTACCCTTGGGTAAAAATTCTGACTAAGAAAATCAAGGGGAAATAATTCCGCCTCGTATATTAATTGGTTGACATGTTTGTCTACCATTTTTGAGGCCCTGGTATCGATTCCTGGGAGGGTGGAGGTAAAATATGATTTTAAAGGTTTTTTTGGGGATGCAATATTTCATCGTTCCTAGAGTGGCACTTGAAGCGAAAATTTAATCACCCTTTCACTATGACACATATGATCAAATTACGCTGCATTAGGTTTAACGTTTTTACTCGTTTTATATATGCAAGTATTATCTACTCATAAATTAAACAGTTTTCAATACTCTAAGTACAAACCTTGACCAATTTACATCAGTTATTGGATGGTCGGAAGATATTACGTAAATCGTTTAGAACAATGATGTGTATATAAATAGTGCAGAGTTAAATAGTAAGTACATCAATATTGTAGACAGTGTGGATGGAATGTCACATGCATCTATTTTAAGATACAGAACAATCAACGCGATTACAAGAGACGCATTAAGAGCGCCAAAAATGATGACTCTCCGAAACATATCTAGCAAGAGTCTCCGAGACGTAGTAAGAAACTCAAAGATAAGTGAAATATGCGAGTTTGAAGATGTTGCTAGGCGGGGGATGTAACGGAGAAAATATTCATATGATAAAAGATAGATCAGTAGCTGATGATCGACCTTGCAGGAAGCTAATCTTTCTTGAAAAACCGGCCACAAGACCTTCACTACGAAGAAAAAGAAGACTAGTACAGTAAAGTTACTAATATCAGACAAAAAAATATTTTGGACTTTGTCCGTTTTTCGAAAATAATACTTTGAAACGTCACTTGTATTAAGAATCAACCTACAATGCTGACCCGTTGCTAAGGAAAATATCAATATTTTTTCCGTCACAAGAACGTTTAAAATACAATAGTTTTATTCGTTTAATTTATTTATACAAATACACACAAATTACAAAAAACACAATAATAACATATCCCAAACAATATGAATAAATAATCCCACTTTGCCTGTTTATTTGAGAGCTCTTCCAACCTTTATCACAACACGGACTATCTCTTCGTTCTAGTAACGAGAAAACCCTTTTAATACGCTCTCATCGCTCTAATTTTCTTGTTTCTTCTTTCACAGTAGTGGCCGCTCGGTTGTGGAATAATCTACCCACTAATTTTAGAGACGCCCCTTCTTTATTTACATTTAAGTCAAGATTTAAACGTCACTATCTAAATATTTAAATTGTTCCTTTATCCTTTTTCTTTCTTTCCCATCCCCTATCCTTTCTTCATATAAGTTAATTTTTGTTTTTAATTTTTGTATAAAATTGTAATATTCAATATGTCCATGTACTTTTAATTTTCTCAAACTGAACGGTTTGGGTAGGTAGGAACAAATTGCCTTATGGCAATATGCCCGCCCCATGATATGTATATAAAGTGTTAAATAAATAAATAATGTGCTTATGTGTACATCATAATACGAATATGTATGTAAGATTTATAAACTTTTTTGTTTTGTTTAAAATGTGATTTTTCTTGAGCCTGTGTGTTCTGTGCTGTAATTCACCACTGCAATTGGGCCTCCTGGCCTGTTGTGGTACAACTTTTTTTGAAGGAACAACCCGCTGAGTTTTTATTTTGGAATCTTGTCAGCAGATGGAAAAGAGGAGATATGGAAGAAAATTATGAAAAATAAATCACAAACCCTGACCAATCGAGAAAAAAACCTTTCTTGGATTATTTTCTCACAACTGGCAGGAATCGAACCCGCTCTGCCAGTTTCACAGTTGGCCGTCCATCCAACTGCGTTACGGCACCTGTATTTCGAAATTATTATTTGTTTTAATTTTTATTTGTTTTTAAATCTGTCATACGATTTTTACGAGTTGGCTACAGCCGTTAAAAAATGAATGAATACGAATTTCAGTAATTTATTAGAAATATTTTCATTAATATTCTAAATTTGGCATTGTTTTGTTTGTCACCTAAGCTGAGGATATTTCTCATTTATTTTTTCATTCTGTGTTGTAACCATGATAAACGCTCGCTATTTTTTAAATATTCTCTTTTAAGAGACTGTCATTGTTAAGAATGCGAAACTTTATGATTGTAGTTGAACGAGGGAGAAATTTCCGTTGAATGTTTTCTGTGTTTTGTGTATTTCATTCTACGCAAATTCTTTCAGGCACACGAGAATTTGCACAGTAAAGGCCATTAGTAAATAATTCAAATGCTTGACTATGAAGAAACGTAATTTGAAATACGGAAATCATCAAGTTGTTTTAATCACAGACATTACTTCAAGTGGGTAGTTAGATTTATTTATTATGGTAACATTGCTCAAATATATTATGCAGTGAGGCAAAAAAATGTGCTAGAAACAAATCTATGAAAATGATGATTAAATCCAAAAAGTACGGTTAAAGAAAATTTTAACCTAATAATTTTTTTTTGCGGTGTAACTAGCAGCTTTTAATTTCAAATGATGTTAGTTAATAACATAATATAACCACCGAGGTATCGAACTCAAAATGTCGGCCGTTTCGATGATAATGTAGTAAAAGTCCTAACAAAGAGACGAGTACGTCTCAAAACAAAAGGAAACATTTAAAAGCGTTACCTCATTAATAAAATAAAAAATTAAACAAATTGTGGAACGCCACAAATCTAAACAAATCTTCAATACCGACGGGGTGTTCTTTTGAGGCTGAAACAAGCTTTCGAATGAAGCAAATACTGTTTTCTAATATTAAAAAGTTTTAAGACTGCATTAAGAATTATTGATTAGTTTCCATAGACCATGAAATTAACGAACTCCATAGAAAATAATCAATTAAGAGGAGTTTTTCCGGAAATAATTTTGCCAAATTTGTCACGTAGTAAATTCATGGTTTTACTAATTATTGTCATATATGTTTGGCGAACGTAACACTGATTTTAAAAGTAAATATTGACAATTTTTAGTCTTTTTTTGAGTGTTCAGCAATCTCATATTAATTTGAGGATCGTTACAGTGCACGACTGTAAAAAAAAACTGTCATTATAAGTTCTAGATAAGATAATTTTACGAATCGCAAGTTCTATTCGATAAGAAGTAAAATCAAAAAAATGATTGCGTAATAATCCTTTCGGTAAATAATTAAACATATTATCTATTGAAATTAGACGGAATACGATTGTGAATAGGTTTGACTATGGCCTCGACATATATCAGCCCTCGGGTGGATGGGGATGATAAGGGAGAAATGATTGATTAAAGATATATGAACAAGATTATCTGTGACTGGGGATTCGTATTCTCTCTTCAAGAGGAGGCGCTTTTCAAAGTGATGAATTTATCTTATTTTGTCTTGAGGAGAATAATCCGGTTTTCTTGAATCGAATCAAACGCCGTATTTTATGATCCAAGATAAAAAAATGATCTTCTTTTAACGAATCTTTATTTTCACATCTCATGTAACTTTGCTTTTACTTTTTTTTAAACTTTTTTACTACGAATTTAATTAATGTATTTCAATGAAAAACACCCATAACGTAAGTCACTCTTCAATATTGTTAAATCACGGTAATGTAATATGAACACATTTTAATAATAAATAAAGTAAACTCAAATAAAATATTTACATACTACAACAGAGATAAATAACATGTCAGAGAAGGTAATATAGAAGTCTAAGCATCTACAGGGCTTATGGACTGCCATTGGCTGGTTTTAGTGGCCACTTTACACACTGGGTTATATTCACCATTTTGCCTATATTTGAATACCTACATTCCTTCAATTCTTTCATCTGTTGATGTTTGTGAAGTAAACGAACTGAAACCTTTATTTATGTGGGTGAGATTCATCTAATCAATTATTTACCTTGTAATCTTTTACAGAATTTATTTTTTTCTCTTTCTTTTATTCCACAAAAATATTATACCTATCTATTTATTATAGGAGCGAAAATTCATAAACATTTTCTTGTATACCCACGATTAGGCCATGCTTTTGTGGAATTTTTTACTTTTTTTACTGTTAAAATGTATTTCATTGCTATGACATTATTCTTTATTTTTTATAAACTCTGTTTAACCTCTTATGTATATTGTAAAAAAAACTAAAAAAATTAAATAAATAAAAAGAATCAAAATCCTTCATACAAGGTAACTATCTATATTACCTTTTCTAAAATGTTCTTCAGCTCTGATGAAATATGTTAATATTAATAGCTCCCGGGGAGTAGAATCCAGTCTTTGTCAACAAAAATTCGGATTAACTCAAAATATTGTTGTCAAATAAAATATGTTATTTTTAATAATATGAACATTTATTTCTTTACGCCCATGGCGTTTTTTCACAAAAAAAAATTTGATACATTAAAAAATATTAAAAATTCATATTCATTTTTTAAAAAGACAGAAAGCAAAGCTTGTTTAGTTGATACGCAATATGAAAAAAAATTAAAATGATGAACAAATTAATAATACAAAATGACAAATATCATTGCTATGATAAATTTGGAGAAAACATTTTCTGAATTTCAAAATAAATAAATCGTGATCTATGATCTATCTTTTAAAGAAAAGTATAGAAACAAAAAATTATATCTGTATTTCATCTAATACTTCCAATTTTTCGTATTTAAATGGCATACGAGTATGATGAACTGATAAATCATCCATATTTAAAAAAATGCATTTTTATTGAAAAAACGTTTTTTTGTATATGATCATCTTCCTACTCATACCTTTCTTTTTCTCAGGTTCTCCTTATTGTTTCAGTTTCTTTCATTCAGTTCTTCTTATTCTCAGGTTGTACGTTCTTCAGTTTTGGGTACTGCTTTTCAGATTATTAAAGAGTATTGAGTTATCCAGGCGTTCTTTGGTCTTCCTCAGAATGACCATCGAGGAATAGCCACAGACATTGCCTGATTTACCGGATGGTCTGATGGTTTTTATCCTATGTGCTAATACTATCCTTGCTGTCACTTTTCCAGCTGACTGTTTATGTCGGTGATACCCAGGCTGCAACAAATGCGTGAACTCTTTATTGTTTAAATTTTATATTTGATGCACTAACTTTGTGGTTATTCATTATTATAAAATATTTAAAAACAACTTTGTTTTCAACCACTTACTTTCTATTTTTTGTACCTACCGATTTCAAAGATGTACGAGCTTTTTTATCAAAGTATACCCAACTACAGTTCAGTGGCGAACGGCGATTTTATTTACAGGTAAGCTATAAAAATATATTTTTTTTGTACCTCAAGAGTAGGTACATTATATAATTGAAGTTATATATACTATTTAAATAAACTACTAGTTATATAAACTTTTAACTAACTTTTTTTATATTTATTTTAATTTTTAAACAACTTCGATTTATTTTTTTTATCCTTCTCTTTTTTGTACTTTCATTGATAACCTTACATTTAATTATTATATAATATGAAAACTTCCCTGGTCCATTAAAGTTCAGTCTAATTGTGTAATATATAAAACTTTGTAAACGTACTATATGTTTCCTGAATTAAATAAAATAAAATAAAAATAATAAAAATAAATAATATAAATTGCTATATTGCTATTTCTGTGGTTCTGTGTGATACAACAACTCTCATCCTTAAAATCAACTCAAACTGCGTAATTTCGTGATATATTATATTGTGTAGCTATATTTTCCATTACTTTAATACATAAGTCATTAAAAAATAGCACTATGAATTCAGTCGATATTAGGTATTCAATTGAAATATCTGAAATGTCGACTGGCTGAATTCTTCTATAAATGAATAATGCTAAAAACGGCCGCATCGAGCGCAACGTGTGTTGCAAGTCATATGTCAAAAGTATCATCTCAAAGAAAAATAGTCCTCAAGAAATAATGTTTGAAATACTGTTTTTCAAATCAAGAATCTTTAAATAATTTGTGTAATCTGCAAGTTCAATCTAGGAGAAAAAACCCTCACTGAGGTTAAGACATTCGAAATATAGTATACTTATTTGGACATAAAAATAAGCTGGACTAATCGGCTAGTTTCTTGGCTCACTGCAGGCGCTGGGCGCGTTTTATTAATATTAACATTGGGATTAAAATACAAACGATAGAAAAGATTAAAAAAAAAATAATAATGTTTTTTTTTTCTGTAAATAAAGTTACAGTAAAACATTATTATGGTTTGTCAAATATAATGGTAAGCTGCGCATAATCGCTTTAATACACGGTTCGCTCCTGCTACAGTGACAATTACGGTTAAGTTTACCTCGATAAAGAAGCTTATGTAGCTCTGAAACCGGTAGGTAGAAAAAAAAATGGTTAAAATCAAAGTTGTTTTTATTTATTTTATCTTAATTGTATCTTTAACTGATGCTCCTGCCAGCTACTCAAGCATTCGCCTTTTTATTTATGCTTTATTAAGTTAGTTCATAACATCTTAAGAACTAATATAAACTTTTGATAACATGTCAATTTTTTTATAAAAATTTCCCAATAACGTATTTTTTTCTAATTAATTTGAAATATTTCGATCTTTTCTATTTCCTTTATTTCTTCAGGTAACAGTAAGGTACAGCTTCAATCTCTAGTACAATTAGTTTTAAGATTCTGTTTTCTCCTCATTGGTAATCATATCTTTTTTCATCCCTTGTTTCATATGTACGACATTGTTCGTTAAATTTTATTATGGTTTTTATTTTATTCATCCCCTTAATTATTTTATGTATAAAAATTGCTACATTATATTTAATTTGCTGCTTTACTGTGAGTAAGCTAATTTTTGTGTGCATTATTTTTACATTAGAATAGATCAACAATATTTTGAGTTTGTCCAAATTTTTGTAGACAAGGACTGGACTCAACTCCCTGGGGAGAATTGAAAGAATTGAAAGAATAAAGATGTTAAAATATGAGTAAAATGGTGAATGTTACACATTGTGTAAAGTGGCCACTTAAACCAGCCAATGACAGGTCATAAGCCCTGTAGATGCCTAGACTTCTATATTACTTTTTCTGAAATGTTCTTCATCTCTGTTGTAATATGTTCATAAGAATAGATATTTCTTTCGAGTACCTATATTCCTCATCGCCTTATTTTGAAGAATTTGTATTTTTATAATTTGTACTTTTATTATTTAAGAAAAGAATAGATGAACAGTAATTTATGTATGGACATTTGATTGTTTTATATATAAAAACATTACTCTTTTCATATATTATTTTTTCTGTTTCAAGTTGCCTAGGGTTGTATATAATCGCGGGGCTAACTATTATTGTATTATCATTTTCTTGCAAAATAACAGTAAAACGATATGTTATAATTTTTGCGATTGGATCCTGCTGTAAAAACTCCAGTTCATACACATTTCTACAAAGTGTGTGTATACAAGAAGCCATTTCGAAAAGCGTAAAAACTTTTTCGTTTTCCCGTGTATCAGGAACGTGAGAAAATTCACAGTTTGTTCCCGTCATATTTTCCAAAGCCTTGAAAAGTCGTAAAAACTTTCTCCTAGGTCATTGTATTCCACACAAAAGTAGTTTATATTTCTTTATCCAGAGTATTGTGTGCGGAAAACTCTAATACACTTTTTGGGGTTCTCTGTCAATCTTAGAAATAAAAAGACCGTTCATATTTCACTTTATTGAGAACTACATAAAATATTATTTCCGAATTTCCATAAATGCTAAACGAATTCCGTTTTCATTTCAACTTCTTTAACTTTTGCTTATTTTGCTGCTATTAAATATATGTTTGAAAATGCGTACATCAACTAAAATTATAAAAGTAAAAATATCTAGTAAAAATCTTACAAATAACAATGGCTATTAAATTGGTAATGGTAAAAAATCAACCACCCATTAATAAATAAATTAAAACCTGGTTTATTAACCATTGATTTTTCTTCTTCTTAAGTTTTAATCCCGGGGATTAGTTGGTAGCCGCATCTCTTTCTTCACTCCGCTTGATTTTCAGCGATCCTCGTTAGCTCAATATGGGAGGTACAGTTTATATCGTTGTGTATTTGCTCCAAACACTCTCGGCGAAGACGCTCTCTGCCGATCGATTCCTCAGTCATTGATTAAATAAAATAAACAAACGAGTTTCGGTATATATTCATTATTAGTTAACAAGATTTTATCATTTTTATCGAAATGTAAGATGGGTACTTGTATTCATTTTAATCGGATTTCTATAAATTTAAATATAAAGACGAATACTTATTTCTCGGATAAAAATATTAAAAAATAATCAGATATTCAAGTACGATTTCATTTGAAATAATTTTTAGATTTAATTCACAATAAGCACTTGTCAGTATTTTAATACAAGTGAAAACTGTCGAGTGCACTTCCAATACATAGTTTGTTTGACCAATTAAGCATTTTACCCTCCCACGTGTTTCCAGTTTAAATATATCTGTTAGAGAGTAAAATGCGCTAATTGGTCAAATAAACACGCGAAAAGTTACAAAGCATTTTTAAGTAATAAACAAATATTGATGAATTGTTTATGTTGTTCATTTTTCAATACTAAATCAAAGAATACACGACGTAAATGTCAACTATTCGACTATATAAACTAGTCTAAACACATACTTTTTTTTGCCTTTCTGTTTTTTATTAGCAGTGTACAATTAAATATTTGTGTAGTATTGTTATCAAAAACATTTTTCACTTTGTGGTATGACATTTTACACTTATACGTTTATAATTTTGTATAAACCACTTTAGTTTAGAGTTATACTTCGACCGGTTTCGAGGTTACTACCTCATCGTCAGGAATTAAATTAACTTATAATTACTCGCTACTAACTAAATTACTTGCTACTAAATTGAATATTTTTGTCCTGGTGTATTCGGAATTCCATTTTTTGTGTGAAAAAGAACTAGAACCCGGAACGAATGATTTCAACTTGATGTCACTCGGTCAAAAATTCTAAATAAAAAGATAGAGTCGAGATAAATCCACCTCGTGGTGTTGGCGCGTTCGCTCGTCACTCCTGACGTCCAGGGTCCGATTCCTGGGAAGGTCGACATAGAATGTTGATTAAAAAAGACTGGCACCTGAGGCTGATCACTTTATCTTCATGATTAACCAGATATGATCGATGTGCGGTGCGTTTAGTTTAACGTGCAGTCCTCTTTTATTGTGGGCAGGAGTATAATCATGAATATTATTTATTTCCCCATTGTCGGTTTATAAATGAAAGCAATTCTTTTTCGATGACTATTATTATTGTTATTTTTGAACATTTATAATAAAATTATTCACTGCCATTTTAAAAATTCTTAACCTAAAAGGAACTTTAAATTACGCAAATTTTATGTTAAAGAAAAAATAAGTAGAAAATTAAAAAAAAAAACATTTATATAGTCCATTGCATGCTCAGAATTTATTAAACATTAATAAGCATTCATTTTATTAACATAAATATGTGGAATTCTGTAAAAATATCTTTTGGTCTATATAACTCACTATTATTGTTATGTAATGTGTAATAACTTAATGAATATATATGGGTGAATATAAAAACGAACTGATTAAATAAAAAAATAGTTGATTTGATTATTCATATATATTTAAGCATCTTATATTGAAAACTTTCAAGTTTCAAAGCATTTGAGATATTTAAATAATATCTAATCCTAAATTGAGCATCACCACTTAGCAAATGTTTTTTTTTCAATTGACCGCATTAACAATGCTGGTATTTTTACATTTTTTCGTCAGTAGACAAACGTACTTAAAATAAAATCATGGCATTAAAATACCGAGTTTAATTTCTTTACAATTATGGCTAGAAGGGTGCGCATATTTTTTTCAATGCCTTGTATTTTCCGACGTTCAAATCGTCCTTGTTTCCTGAAAGTTCAGAAAACCTCATCTTTATGGTTATATTAAAAGTAATGGTCTTTCCCTCTTGTATCGTTTATCACGAACAGTGTGTCCGAACGTACTTTGCGCTGAAAAATGATCCCAGATTATTTCGCGATATAAGGGAAATGTATCACGCGGGGTATGCTAACGATGATAAGAATTATTTATGCGGAATATTCATGGAAAGTTACTTGGAATTGCGAGCGCTAAAAACGAACACTTTGATCCATTTGACATCGAAAAGGTAATAGAAAATGCGAATTGGGTCGACGATTCTTTAAAAAATACAAATTTAGAAATAAATAAAATAGAGATGTTGTAAAATCAACGATATTAGCAATTTTTCATAAATTGTATTATTTTTTAAAGAAAAACTAAGGGCGTTAATTTTTTTTTGTGCTTTTTAAGGTGTCTCCAACATTGACAATTACTTATCAACAGTGATATCCTGGAAAATAGTAATCAGCGTGGAATCTTGTTTCCTTCTCTGATGAATTTTCTGTAGGGGTGCCCTCTCCTTGGGTGGGTGGGTCCCATTATCTGGAGACGGATATTCCCAAAGTAGATTTTCAAATAAGAAACACACTGAAAGCGATTTTAAAAAATAAAATAATTTTAAAAAATTAAGCATCTAGAATATTCTGGAATCCGTTCACTAAAACATCCATAGATGATGCAGATTTCAATGTTAACGTGTATTATCAATTGTAAATAAATAAGTTGGCTGATTAATTTAATAACTATTTTTTTTCAAATTCATACACCAAAATACTTCATGCTTCACTTTAAAAGTAGTCTTTGTTGATATGTCGGTCTCTCTTGGTAAAATAGAATAACTTATATTGCAAAGTATTTAATTGGTTTTCGCAATTGTCGATACGAAAATTGTTGTATTTTTAGTAACATAATATGACATATACTCAATACAATAAACGAAAAAAAAGAACTATTAAGTAAATCTAAAATAATTTTGTAGTCTATTTCTTGAATATTTTTGTCTAGTATATCTTTTGACCTGTAATATTAATATTGTAGGAATAGGTATATTACTTCTAGATAACACTTATTGACTACTTGTTTTTTAAGTTTAATTTTTTTCAATGACATTAGAAGCTAAAACGATGGAACATTGACTTGTGTAAACGTTTTAAAATATGTACTAAAACATATAACTTTTTTTTAAGAAAAAAAATAATTTTAATATTAGCTCGGTTGGGTGGATATTGAAGTACATAAAAAGTTATAAAAATTATAATAATATCTGGAAGTTTTTTTTAAACAGCCTTCATTTTGGTTGGCTTGAAGGTATTGCTTTGGCAATAGGTCCACCAAAGTACTGATTCATTGTATTTATAGTTTAAAATAATTATCCTTTTAAAATACACATAAAAAGCAAGTGGCAAATACATTTGAATATTCAAAAATAAAATAAAATTAAAACTTATAGTGTCCATGTTTAATGTTGCCACAAACTCGATTTTTAGCAGTGATTTACTACTTTGCTGATTACAAAACCTTTGCGTTTTATCAGCCTTTCTACGAGGCTTGCTATTTAATAGTTATAAAAAAATTGCTTAACTTTTAATGTGCATTACTAGGAAAATTCATTTAGTGGTTTCTTTTAATCAAGCGTGTCTCTTGTATAAGGTTCTTATTATTAGTGAAAATACACTGGTATGAAAAGAACGACAGGCGTCTATTAGGGTTTTATAAAAAACAAACAACTTTTCACGAGATAGAAACCTCCGCGAGAGTGGAAAATCTTTACCAACAAACACTTCAAAGGCGGTTAGGTTGTGTTTTCTTAAAATGGCAAAGGACTGTCAAAGTTTGCGGTACTCCGAGTAATTAGTTGCCATGTCAATGATCCGCACTTTCAAAGTTTTAGCTCTGAGAAAACTTTTCGATTCAAATATTTATCAAAGTGTTCAGCAGTTTTCCCGATAAACACATAGCGCTTGATGTTATTTTCAAATTTATTTTTTAAACTGCAATTTTTGCATTATTTAGTTGATTAAATATTAAAATGATGTTGTTTATATATCACACTCTCGGAAATTCCCAATATCTTATCGTTGGACATAAAAAACAACAATATTCTATTAACGAACGGTGAACATAATAGTTGAGCAGTTAAATCTAAAAAAAACAATGATAATACTTAAACATCTCATACATCAAAGACGTAAATAAATTTGATAACATCGATAAGTAAAAAAAAAAAAAAAACCGCCTTTAAAAATCCATTACAGAAACAAATAGACCAAATGACTAGAAACAATCTGAGGAATATGTTTCATATGACAAAATATAAAAATTTTGAAATTAAATTCATTTTCCGTGTAATAAATACAACACAAATTTTAAAAATAGAATTATTATTTTCGTTTTCATTTGTAATCTAGTCACCTATCAATCACAACTGTCAACATTTTATGACTACTTTTTCTCTTAAATTAGGTTTTTTTTAGTCCTGACTATTTTGAACCAAGGCTAATGTCGTGTGATCCGAAGACTAATTTATGTTAAATTTGTAATGCTTTCAAAGCATCACAAGGCCGAAAAACGAAGCCTCGTTATTAAATTGGTAGCCTGTAAAGTGGAACAACACAAACAGAAAAGTAAGTGCTTAAAATAACAAGTGTCGCGATGGTTGATTACTAACTATTAAATTAACAAAAAAACCAACAAAAATTAGGAGGAACATAAAAATACAATAATGGCAGAGATAAAATAAGATCCATGCCCCGAAACAGGGTTGGACAAACTTTTTTGTCAAAGAGCCATATTCACTATTTGAAAAAATTTGGTAAGCCGAAACCGTACCAATATTGGTTATTAGTACAACTATTTCAGTTTGTTTAAATTTTTGCACTCTTGTAATGGATTTTACCATTTACATATTTTTATTGAATTTTTGGTAACACTAAAATAATATTAAATTCAATACATTAAAAAAAAATCGTATTCCTACATAAGTACAACCCTCTGTTGGTGAGACGACTGGAGTTTGACGTTTGCAAAAAGAATGCCATATTTAAAAAAATATTTATTTAATGTATTGAAATTCAACTATAAACAAGTACCTAGGTAACTAATAATTTATGAAAAGTTTTTTTCCAAGCTAATAGCAGGCAAGCCAACGTCCGGGCAGGACAACGTCTGTCGGGTCCACTAGGTTTTTATGTATTTCAGTACCAAAAAATAACTTAATTTACTTATATTTAATTTTTTTACTTTTGTTTTGTTGACACATTCAAGATTTTTTTTCTACGTGTACATTATATTGTGTTACTTTAACATCTAGAAAGAAATCCCTACAAAAAAAGGCTTTTGCAGTCTGGCGGTAATTTAATGAATAAACAATAAAACGCTTTTGCATGTTAAAACAATTATTAACAATATTAAAATTGTTGTTAACTGCATTTCTTATTTTGATTATTACTGAATTAATTAACGCACTTTCTTTTTTGTTTGCGTGTAAAATTTCAATACTATCTTCAGAGTGAAATAAGTATGGATTAAAATACGAAATTGATTAAAATATAGAAAATGGAAGTTTAGGCGCTTGATCAAACAAAAGAGAATGGTGAATTATATCGTGTGAAGGGATATATTGTTGTAAAATAAGAACAATCAGCCTTAAAATAATTTCTAAAAAAAGTATCAAAAGTAGAAACTGATTTTTTTTCAGTGTATGTTGCCAAAATAATGTCAAATGCATTTATTTATAGTAAGTTGCTGAGCCGCTTGTCGGGATTTAAGATGCTCGCGGCCTTTTTTGACCTAAGGGCTGTAATTTCCCGACCCCTGCCCTAAAATCCCTAGAATCTCTATACTAGGGATAGAACCAGTAACCCTTGATAATGAAAATAATAATGGAGACTTAGAAGATAATCTGGTCGAATAAATTCTCGGAATAGTTGGCTCTCGGAAATGAAACACGTATAATGTTGAACTGAAAGATTTATGATTGATAAGATTTACGTTTTTGTGGTTTTATTACATGTCATTTGAGATTTTAGCACATTTATATAAAGACCATCTAAGAACGAACAATTTCGTTTGTTCAAGAACCCCTAAAATCACATTAATTCTGTTGAACACTTTTGTATGTACAAATATTTTTCTATCTATTCCAATCTATTTTTAGTAATGCATGTGATACGTTTTCGTACCGTTTTAGACTAGATATTTTCAATACAAATATTCACAAATAAGTATTATATTAATGTGTAATGTTCAAAATGGTCTCTTTTATAGTCAAATTGGTTTTCGGGTTCCATTCCCAAAATAGAAGAAATCAAATGGTTATTTGCAAATGAAAGAATACTTCAAAGTCACTGGAATGGCACCTTGAGCGTAAGACAGATCATCTCACCTTCATAAAACAAAAAATATTAATATACGCTGCGGTTCGTGTACCAACACAGTGCCCTGTTCGCTATTAGAAGCGGAAAGTTTTTAAGTCAGGTTGTGGTCCCGTGGCTAGTGTCGTGGACTCGTGGATCAAAGCTCCGAGGATAGCACCCCACTCTACCGCAATTTGATTTACATTTTCTTACAGTGAGTTTTTTACAACTCGTTGAAAATGGCCACCAAAATTGACATATTTGGGTAAATCATAAAAACACAAAGATTTCTTTTTAATGAAAAAAAAGAAAGGGAATAATGCAATGAATGAACAAATAAATAGATAAAAAATTAATACCACCATGTTCAAATTGAGTCGAAGAATATTTTATATAAAGGAATATGTAAACATAGGCTTTATAGGCTTATGACATGTTATTAGCTGGTTTATGTGGTCGCTTTACGCACTGTGTAACATTCACCATTCTGCCAATGTTTGAATATATGTATTCTTTCAATTTTTCAATCTGTTGATCATTGTGAAGTTAATGAGCTGAATCCTTTATTGGTGCAGGTGACATTTTCACCGAAAATTTCACCTACATAATAGGCAACGATTGAAAATAGTTTTTAAATTTTACACTTCTTCTTAGACCAGCTAGTTTCATGAAAAAGTGAATGACTGTGTAAAGTATAGTGACTTATATTTTCTTTTTTATATAATATTATTAATCTCGGTTGCAAAAAAATAATATTAATAACTCCCAAAGTGGTTAAATCCGGTTTTTTTTTATGTTAATTGAAATTAAAAATATGTTTATTGATTTACTTTTGAATTGCATTGTTTAAACATTTACATTTCAATATAAAATGTTGATTGCTTATTTATAATACATTTATTTATTATATACACGCCTTTAGCCAATAACAACAGTTACAAGAAGAAACATATATACAAGAAACTGAACAAAAATAACATAAAACTATGTAGCAATGACAATCAAGGGCAATTAAATAATGATATGCAATATATTTATAAACACGATAAACAAAGAAGACTATATTAAAGTAATTTTTTTTCTAAATTAGTAAGTACCATATAATAGAAATTATAAAACAAACCCCATCCTTGCCTCATATATAAAATTGTAGAAAACTAAATATAAGATAATAGACAAAGCGGTTTTCGTTCATTCAGCAAAGAAGTGTGATAAGTTTTTTTATTTATTTATTTTATGTAAATGTTTTTGTATTGTAATTTTACGTAAAAATAAATTTCTTATTGATTGAAAACTTATTTTTTTTAGCTCGATTGTAAAAATATTTTTTATTGATGATCCTGTTTTTTGCTTTCCTTTTATATATGAAACAATAGAAAGACATGGTGTAACATAAAAAAACTACTAGCTAGTCTAGACCAAAAATAAATAAAGTTTTATGAAATTGAAAACAAAAAGGACATGGTTATTTGTTAGAGAGAATATATTTAAAAAAAAGTTAAATAGAGTCTGCGATGTACAATAATCAGTGCACAAAATACAGTTAAGAAGCAATAATTAACAACTTCGTTATTGAGGGTAGAAAATTGTGATGATAAAGAAACAAAATTAACCATTGTAGAAATTATTATGCGTGTTTTTATCATGGAGAGTCTTAAGGTACAAAAAGAACAATGTAATTGTGTAAAGCGATTTTTAAAATAAACCATGACAGGTCATAAGCCTTATAATAACTCGAACTTAATATTCCCTTCTAAAAAAAATGAAATCGAACGTAATACATGCAATAATTCAGATAGTTGGGTAAAAAAATTAGCGTTTCTTTAACTAAAACGTTTTGTTTGCACTTATATGTAATTTTTAATGAAACTCTAGCTACTCATATGGATGTTTGTTTTCAAGGGAAACCATCGCCATCCCACACAAATATGCGATAGACTCAGCTTTCCGAATCTCATTTAGCAACTCATTAAAAACCATCAAAATGTTTCCTATGTCTTTTGTAGTAAACTCGTGTATGTATATGAATATTTTTTAATAAGCTCTATAAAAGAACGCATCTAAAACATCTGGGCTTACTCTAAATATTTAAAATACAAATTTACTGAATAAGAACATTTAAACGATAAATAAAAGGTTTGATACGATACGATAATTTACATAAAAAAATACGTTTTACTCAACCGTTTAACATATTTATATTTTGCCATCGCAGAAAACTTTTCAGATTGCTTGAAATTTTCTTTCACATATTTACATTTGGAGCTATTTACAGTGCTGGGTGAGTCAGGCTGCCGATTTCCCCGTCTAACTTTGATTACAACGAAAAGCTCTTCGGAACGGGTTTCTACAACAATAACACCCCTTGAAAGCTTACCCCTACAACCCTAACCGGCTGATGGTGGCAATAGTTCTCAAAATACATATCTCGGGACCCTTGGAACAGGCCTTAATGTCAATAACACGATACCTTTTGTGAAATTTGAAAACGTTGTTGGGACTTCCTTCACGAAAAGTAAATACTCACTTTCACGTGTAAATTTAGAAAAAAAATGGCCTAAGTGTTGCGGCTATTAATGTTTTTTCGCATCACAGGTAGACCTTACTTTCATAAAGTTTTTCGAACGCTAAATCAACTTTCCCGTTGGTGTTTTTGTACGCCTTGTGGTTTGAATTAAAGATAACGCCAGAAAAAACCCTGAAGACTTTTTAAATGTAGCAGGATAGACTTTCAGTAGAACAATCTATTTTCTTTGTAAACTTTGAAACGTGGCGCAATAATGGAGCGTTTTGGAATAATATCAATCGGTTTCTAAAAGTTTTTTTAAACATGATATTTTTGTCTAAAATGCCACTTATTTATTCTGATTTTCTTATGTTACAGGGTTTAAGTAGCAGTAGGGAATTTTCGTATTAAAATTTCATTTAAACGCAAATTTAGCTTTAATTTACAAATTGTTATTTGGAATCAACAAAAAAGTACACAATTCATTTGAAAGAAAAACTATGTTTTTAACCCTATTATTCATAGCACTCGCTCCAAGTTAAACACAAGTCTATTCCTATTAAGATATTTTTTGCACAAAATTTTATTACTAGAAAAAAAAAACTTTTTGAAATACATCGATGTTTATCAGTGTTTTGATAATTAATTTACGTAAATTTCTCTACATCAATTTCGTTTATTATAAGTGAATTTCGAATTGGTCAATTGTAATATAAAAATCCATCTTCCCTACTTTTTCTGCTGATTTTTAATCTTCTTTTAGTGCTCATATTCACGATTTTATTACGAGTTTTATACTTGATGTTTTCTTCTTTGTGTAAAAAATGTTATATATACATATTTATATTTGTGAAAAACTTTGACTGAATGTATATATTACTTTTTAAACCTTTTTATTTTTGTAAGTTCTGTTGTTATTCGTATTAGAAATAAAATAACATATCAATATTATGTTTTGACACACATTAAGGTACATGTACTTGTATAATAGCCTCAATATTTTAGATTAGATAATTTTTGATGAGAATAGTAACTTTAAGGCTGCGTTTTGTTTTTTATGATAAGGATGCTATGAAAGCTCCTAATGAAAAATTCAGCAACCCGAAGAAAGTTTATACCGTTATTATTTTGATTTTTGCAGGGATGAGTTTCAGTGGCATTATAACTGGGATGATAATACACAACCTTCAGGCGTTCCAATAAAGATTGAATTACAAAATAAACACAGGAGAACTTTTCCGATGTTCTAGAGAAAACTCGGGAAGCTCCAACACAAAGTTTGCTTAGTCTCCTTCTCCGATATAACCTTTCATCATCTCTTAACACGACTTGAAGCCTTAATTGATTTAGAGAATAAATAGTGGTTCTTGTGATCAAGTAGGTACGAACATAATATCGTTATTGTGAAAGCGAGTATTTTCCTGAAGACAAATCTTTACAATTTTCTTTCATTAAATTTTAGAATAACAGTTTTATAAAGTTTACACTTTCTCGTAAGAAGATTAAAATACATTAATATTTTTATTCGTTGAGTGTTAAATATTTATGATTGTAGGTCTATTTAGTTGTAAAAAATATATTTATGGATTTGGCGTTTATTTTTCAAAACTCCATTTTATAATATTAATATAAAAATCTACCTATGATTTGATTTGACCATTTAAATTTACTTTATTTAAAAAAAATAAAAAAATCTGAAAACCGTTTTAAAAATGCCTTAACAAGGTCAAACAATTAGAAAGTTCCATGGTTTTGTTTATTTTTAGTCTATTAATAGGCCGTCAAACTAAGACAAAATTTTTATTTTTACGTATTTATTTTTATATATGCCCATTGGGCATTTTTATGGACACATTTATACATAGAAAATTATTATAACAAAATTAGAAAGACTCAATGGTTTATAGTAGACTTTGTGGGAGTGGAAGCGGGAGAGAGATGTTTATAATTCAATTTGATTCAGTGATCGTTTGAAAGAAGACAACTTGTTATCAAAGAAATCAAGACTGGTATGTTTGTTGGCAGACCTAAGAATTATTATCATTGTATTCGTACTATCATTGCTAAGACATTTTAAAGTTTATAATTTTGTAATTACTTTGCCAGTAACATCAATAGTTGTCGACAGAGAATTGTACTGACTGGTGAGTTGGCTTCCCGGAAACATATCCAACGCCGTAGTTAATTGGCCAATTAGCAAGAACTTGTCACATAGTTCAAAGTAGTTCGTTAAAAAAATATATATTTCTAACATTTTCGTAAAACTTTGCCTTAAAATTAATTCCTCTTATTAAAACAAAATAAAATAAAACCTTTTCTATATCGGATTTCCCGTTGGACTGAATATCCTTGTCCGATTTTTTGTTTTAGATTTAAAATTTTCCTATTTAAGACTCAATTCAGTGTTTGATTTATATATTGAAAATGCATTACAGGTACAATATTAAGTCTAATATTACTAAATATTCTTATGCAGTTTTCAAGTAGCGTGCACTTGTTATTTAAATGAAGTTAAATATCTAGCCTCCCCTAGACTTTCTTGATACTAATCAAATACTTTTAATTTATTATATAAATAAAAGACGAGTGATAATTTGATCCATAAATTGAGTTGACACAAGGAATATCCAGTGACCGGTTTCATCGCTTTCGTGACATCTTCGAGACTGGTATCTTTACTATGGAGTTCAATGTATTTATTCAAAACAGAGGTAAGGATAAATAATTCAAAATAATATGAAAGCAAAATAAATAAATTTATTTTTATTTTAAGGATCACTGTTAAAAAAATTTAAAGGTTTACTTTTGAGTTGATATTATGCTATTTCAATGAGTTTAAGTAATTTTTTTTTAGTGACCTATCCTTCGTAAGTATGATTTTTGACAATGAAATAATTTTAAGCTTATAAAAAACAGGTTGTTTTTAGTTTCGTCTTCGAGGAAGCCTGAAAACCGCTCCTATTCTCGTTTCTGTGAATCAGTATGGACAGGCGTCGCAAGCGTGAGTTCGATTCTCTCCAGTTGCTAGAATTTTATTTTTTATTGATTGGTCTGATAATTTTTTTCTTCTTCTTCTTAGTGGCTTATTTTTTTACATAGTATAAAAATATTCTCGACTAAAAAGAAATACCAAAAGTTATGGATGAAAATATTGATCGAATTTTATTGATTTATTGTTGTTAGCTATTTAAAAAAAAAATCGAAAACATTTTCTTCAACAAAAATTGTTATAATGTAATGTTGCAAATTAAAAATTGGTTGAGAACAAAAACAAAAAAAAACAATAGCACCTACTAAATAAATTGACTGTTTTCGGATCGGAAATTCTAATTGTTTTAATTTAAATTTTACTTTGTTGTCCATGTTGTAAGAAAACAAAACTTTGTTACTTGAGGAGGAAAAATGTTTTATCGATTGTATTTGCGATAAAAAGCTTGATAATGAGCAATTTTTATTGAAATCGAAAAAGCAAACGATTCAAATTATGCCCCAAAAATGTTGAAATTACGTATTTCATTAAATCGTTTTTTTTTTAAATTCTGTAATCAAGTAAAAAATATTGGTATTAATATATAAATGTAAAAAAGCTTTAATGTAGGTTTATTTCATTTTCTGTAAGTTGTCAATAACTGCGACAGAAAAAAACCCATGGGCTGATTGGGATTTAAATATTATACCTTATAATCTTGGGTCCATGAGAATCAGTTGGATACATGGTTGAAACGTTATTTTTCTTTATCTATGTTGTTATCGGTCAATTCAGTACTTGTCTGCAAATATTCAAACGTAATCAAAATATATTTTTCGGTGATAAAAAATAAGTAAAAAGTATTTATGTATAATGCATTAATTTTGTGGTCAAACATTCAACAGTAAAAATAAATTATTTTCTCATCTTGGAGTATCTACTCATGTTCACACATTTTTGAAAACATGGAATTCAAACAACATTATTAAGGATAGAAGTATCAATGTTATTTATCCCACAAAATAAATTTAAAGAAGAACTTTTTGTAACTTTATGTTTTAAATGCCGTTACATTTAAGAATTTTCACATGACTTTGTATTCCCGATATTAGCAATAATCTAATTCCTATAAGTATGGAGAAAAAAATGATATTCTTTCAATGTAATATTTGAATCCTGCAATGATTGAGACACAAAAAGCTGTTTCCTGAAAATTAAGGCATTTTGACTTATGTAGTTGTTCCTTTTGCCGACAGATTTTATTTAATGTTAGTAAATATTACTGTGAAATCACTTACCGACTTTTTCTGTCTATCGGTTTCTTTAGCTCTGCATGTAATTTATGTATTTTTCCGTAAATGCTATGTATGGTGATGGTAAAGGTGAAAGTGTATTTTAGTATTTGCATGTTGATGTAGTAAGTGTCCTGACGAAGAGATGGGTTGAAACCGGTAGATATAAAATTCGGTAAGTGGTTAAATACTAAAATTTACTTACATTGATGAGAAATAGTTTTCTTAAATAACGAACCAACTAATTTTAATAAAGTTTAATGCTTGATGAATGTACGTTCAACTTCGTTTTTGGTCGTAAAAAATTGAAACCGGAATCTTTCATGAAAATATCCCTCTGGAATTTCTGTTTTATTTTTGTTCCTCGTGTAACAATGTTCCCCTCGTTCCTGTGCCACCATCGAAATCTCCGAGGAACAAGATTAAAAATTCCGTAATAAATATTTCCATTACATTGTCACGAGTTGCAGCGCGAACGGAAGACACAATGAAAGAAAATTGTGATATATTAAAAAAATAATTACTACCATTTACTAAGGAAACACCTTTGGCATAAATTACTGCATGTATCAGTTATAATTTAAAATTACCGCGTGATCAAAATTTCAATTGACGGATGGTGGAAACAGAATATGTGTACCTTTAAGTTTGTAAGTGAAAATTCTTGATGGAAGCTCACTGTAATTTATTACAGAAATAAAATACGAGTTATGCTTTAATCTACAAATTTAGAATATCCAGTGACCGGTTCCATCATTTCTGCGACATCTTCGAGTCTGGTATATTTATTAAGGAGTTCAATGTATTTATACAAAATAGAGGTAAGGATAGAAAATTCAAAATTATATGAAAATAAATTAACTAAAATTATTTTTATCTTAAGGATCATTAACATAATTTATTTTGGAATAATTAATGTTTTATAATTAATTAATTAATTATTATATAATTATAATAATATTTTTTTTGAATAGATAACACACGTGCATTCTCCATTACTATATCCATGGTAATATATTTTTACCCTTTGATTTTCAGAAATCACAATTGACATAAATCACACTCACAAACGTTAGACACTAAAAATAAAAATAATATACTCAACATTATTGAAATAGCATTATATTAACTCATTAGTTGACCAATACAAAATAAAACATTGTTATAAAATCCAGACGCCGATAAAACAAAAACACTGTTGATACGCTTTTGTTACCAATAGCATCCTCCATTCCTTACACAAGTAAATGTCAAATCCATAAAAAATATTTTGAAAACTAGTTACGACATAATGAAGTGATATTTCGCTCTAAAAAAAAGCGTAGATAAATTTTTGTTTTTTTTTTTAACTAAAAAAACCCTTGTTTTTAGAACAGGACTACGATTTGAAAAGATCACTGTAACATATGAATTACGTCTAAACAAAAAACAAACCAAAATATTGGAAAAAAAAGGCTGGGTTGGGTGAATGCAAGAACGTTATGCAGAATTGAGTTATTAATAATTCGATGTAAAATAAAAATAGAAATTCAGCATAAATTTCTCAGGTTCATAAATTTTAAATTTCGCGGTAAATTTAAATTAAAAATTAATTTTTAAATTTAAATTTACCGCGAAAAAATATAAACTTTGATCTTCTCGTATAAACATGCATTAAATTTACTTTAAATCAGTGATAGAATAATAAAATCGGATAAGGTTTTTTTTGTATAAAGTTGTAAATAATATTTTTGATCTTCCTGATTTGGACAAATGTATCTTCTTCAATGTGCTAATAGGTCAATGATATATCATATTTATTTAGATATTTATTTTTTTAACAAAAAATAAATATTTGCGTTCTTATAATTTATGCAAATATTTAATTTTGAGGGCCATTTTCAACGAGTTGTAAATAACTCACTATTAGAAAATGGGAATCAAGTTAGGGTAGAGTGGGATTCAAACCACGGACCTTTGATCCGTGAGTCCGAGACACTAGCCACAGGACCACAACTCGATTCAAATATCGATTAGTATATCCTTCGAATAATTGATTAATATATCTAAGTTGAATCCGCACATTTATTATCTGTTCCCGAGAATTTATTCACTATTTCAGGAACAAATACGCCCATGACCAAAAATTAGATGTATTTGATATAAATTTATCAAACTTGAAATTATTTGATTAATAATTGAATTGAGAATATTTTCATTTGTTTTTTGTGTATATATTTTTATATTTAATTGTATTTTTACATTTGTAAATTGTTTATAACATCTGTACGTAAAAGCCCTTTGAGCGTTAATAAATAAATACATGAATAAAGAAATAAACAAATGGATATATCGAACTTTAGAACACTATAAACTATTTTTTTATTTCAAAATATTTATCAAAAGTGTAACAAAGTAAATGCTGATTCAATGAATAAAATTTTATTCAAAATTATGTTAAGGGTACTAAATCCATAAGGATTTTCTTGAAATAAATGTATTGAAAACCAGCTTTCACAAAGTTTTTAGGCGAAATGTTTCGAAAAGTTCCTTTAAAAATGCTTTATTAAAGGTTTTTTATTCTACGTGTATTTTTACAAGTGAATTGTAATTAACTTCATTAAAATATTCAATTCATGGATTGAAAGCTTAATAGGAAAAACAGATTTTAATTAAATCATCTTAATTCTTACTTTAATTTCATTTTGCTAATGAAATTTATTTATAAACCTGCGTGGGTACACGAGTAAAGAATAAACGATCAAAAATGTTCTGAGCATGTCCAATTTTTTGAAGACATGCTAAATTTAATATTAATGGATTGATATATAAATTCAGTGACGTATGAATCATTAGTTTTGAAACGGAGAATGATGATAGTTTTAAAAATATTTTAGCTATTGTTGACAACATTGACACATTGTCCGCCTCGCGGTGTAATGATCAGCACGTTTGCATACCATGCAAGAGGTCTCGGTTTTGATTCCCGGCATGATTGATATAAAATATTTAGTGAAAAATTGTTTTTGTCACCTGAAGTGTAAGACTGATCATTTTACCTTCATGCAACAAAAACGATCAAGATACGCTGTGATTGGTGTATCAATCCAGTGCCCTATGCACCATTTAGTGTGGAAAGGGAATGATGATGACAAATAAGCCAATTCTATATGTACCTTAGAGGATAAAACACGGGAGTCCACTTTTTGCCGTTTTAAGGTTAGAAATTATCGCAATAAACTTTTATAATAACACTTTGTTCAAATGCAAAAAAACACCAGCAGCGGCAAATACACTATTAAAATATGTTATAGAACATTATTTAAAAAAAAAACACTTTTTATATTAAAAGTTCTTAATTGGTGAAGACAGTTTATTATGCTCTAATACAGACAATAATTTAATATGCAATAGTTGGATGGGGAGGGGCTTTTAACGCCCATCTTTGACCTTTTTATGATCTTCATTATTAAAAAATTTAATAATACTAAATAAACCATCCTTCTCTCAACTACCGAACTGATCAAATAATTTAATGTTTTAAGAGTGGAGGATATCTACGGAAAAGGTTTTATTTATTTGATACTTGAAATATATATACAATATATATTCATATAAGGGCGGGCATATTGCCTTAAGACAATTTCTTCCTACCTACCCAAACCGTTCAGTTTGAGAAATTATAAATACATGGACCTATTGAATATCGAAATTTCATACAAAAATTAAAAACAAATATTAACAAAAATAAATATATGTATAAAAAAAACACTATTCTATGAAGAGAGGAGAGGTTGTGTTGTATGCTCCAGGTGCATAAGGAGAGCCTCCCATCGGATCGTATTACGGGAAGGTTTAGAACTGGATGCCTCGCTCTAGAGAAAATTAAAACTTCCACGGCCAAACATCATTATACTTATATAGGACGGAAGCTTTTCAATAATTCACCACAAAATCTACGTCAAGAAATAAATTACGGAAAATTAAGGATAAATTTAAGAAAAGCTTCTTGACATAATTAACGTTACCCGTATTTTGAAAATAATGATGTATGTATAATAAGTGCTTTTTATATTAATTTATAAATTTTGTATTTTTAAAATTATTTTTAAGTGTTAAATTTTTTTAATTCTTAAAATTGTTTTATTATTTATTTATTTTATTATTTTGTTTTGAATTTTTGTTTATTTTTCATATTATTTTGCAAACTGGCCAAACACAAGAGCCAGACTCTTTTTTGGCAAGTTCAACCTTAAGTGTTCCATTTTTTTATTGTATGAATTGTTTTTTTTATGCTGATAAAGGTTTTTTTTTTAAGTTGAAATTGTTTTGTTTGTTTTAAAAGTTATGATGTTTTGGAAATCGCTGAACTACAAAATCTTGTTTCCTAAACATTTCGTTCAATATGACTCCCGTGGTTTATCCTATAAGGTACAGATTATTCTATCTATCCTCTCCGCCTACCCGCGCGGGGGAACGGCACGAGTAACACTGTCCACTGGTCTTACCACTGTTTCACTGTCTTTGTATTCTGACTCTGACTTTAATACGTTTCCCTTTTATATAAGAGAACAATTACCTTTATTGTAAAGCAAATGTCCAGCGCCAAGACGCGCCAGTTAAAATTAAAGTTGCCTAAACAAACGACATGATTCCAGAATATGAAATATGTAAGTGTTTCCTTATAAAAAATATTACCGCGCAGCAAATGTAAACATTTAAGTGTTTTCTTATTCTTAAAATAAAAGTACATTTTTACAACTTCCAAATCAAAATACAAGTATAAAGAATATGTTAGTATTAAATATATAATATAAAAAATATCCAAGCGCATACTCGATAAGACATTATCAGAATATTCTAGTAGGCCAAATACAAAAATTACATGTCTAGAAATCCACACATAAAAGGTATAAACATAACATATAAATATTTATTAAACTATCATCATCATAATTCCCTTTCCGCACCTAATGGTGCATAGGACACTGCATTGGTAAACCAATCGCAGCGTATTTTGATACTTTTATTTTGTTAACTGAATATAAGATGATCAGTTTTGCGCTTCAGGTATCAGTCCAGGGACTACTATGAACTATTCTGGGGTGAAATCACCCTTTTAAATAAATATTTCAGATCAATCGCGATATCGGGAATCAAACCCGAGGCCTCTTGCTTGATAGGCAAACTGATGAAAAACTGATTAAACTAGCTTATTTTCAAATATATTTAAAAAAATATTTGAGTTGATAAATATCAAACGACAGTATGTTAACCCAACTTTTTTTGGACATTTGTTCTACAAAATGTTGTGAAATAAAATAAATCATTTAAGTACTATTCAAATTAAAACATGTCCTCATTGTTACAATGAAAACACTGTCAAAAAACTCTGTTTCAATTAAGAAGCTAGTAGGTCTACATGGACATTGTGGTGGATTGTTATGGACATTCTGGCGTTTGATATTTATTCAACTCATATTTTTTTTGCTTGTATTAAAAAAAAGTTTACTTGTATGTGTATTACTGATCTTTCTAGCTGCTAAGCATATATTTAAATCCATTGATTTCGTAATTTTTGATTATATTATACAAGCTAGTATCAATATAAATCCTCACCAAAAAGCTCCATAGTCAGTGAATGGGACTGAAGTTTTTGTAAAAAATGGAAATATTAAAAGCGTACCATTATACTAATTTTTACTAATTACAGTTCACAAACAATACATACAACGTTGGTAGAATAACCACAATTTGTCATGTCAACATATTGTTCATGAATGTAAACAAAACATGGACAAATAAATTTATAATTATTTTATAAAACGAAAAAGCTAAATTTGATGCTTTTAATATTATGAAACTTAAAACAATAAATTATACTAACAAAAAATTACAAGTTTACCTAACAAACAAAAGGAAATACTTGAGTTCTCATGTAGTTATTAAATGGATCTTTAAAGATATCTATATCTCTACTTTTTACACAATTATATAATCTTAATAAAGGAAGTGCGTCATATTATTATTGTGCTGTGTAAATGTGCTGCAAGATCTTAATCGCCGACTGAATATTTAAAAGTTCATTCTCTAAACAATATGTAAAGTCAATATCATAATTAATTATGTTTTAAAGATACATCAAGTCCAAAATCTGTCTCCAACTTCCAATAACTCATCTTTACCAAAATGTTATAGATGCTGATCATAAGACTAAAGGGTTCTGCCCAGGTTACATTTAAAGGTTAGGTAAGGAAGAAAATGTTTTTGCAAAAATTAAATTAAATTAATGAGTTATGTTATGTGTTGACCAGACTACACATCCAAATTCCAAATAACTACGAACTAACGAATTGTATGTCGATGATACAAATTTAAAAGGTTTTCATATTTTTTATACAAGGTGACTAGAACTGAACCTGTCACGCACATAAAATAGATCATTTGCGAATCATTAGATCTTACTTTCCGTAGCAAAAGTTTTAAAGTTTGGGAGATATGTCAATTTCTATACTTCATTAAGATTTTTCCAAAATTTAACCTTCGAGTATTCAGAACTTTATGTTTCTTTATTTTTTTAGTAATTTTTTATCATTTGTTGGTGGTCATAAACATAAAAAAAAACTCAACAATTAAATTCAACCTGAAATATAAAAAAAACTACGGTCTTTCAATAATGTATTCTACTCTAAGTTAGTTCTCTAGTTCATCACCTTTTTTTTAAAGCGTATTATCTCATTTTGAGGAAAGTTTTAACGTATTTAAATCACAAATGTTTATGACCACCAACAAATAATAAAAAAATACTCAAATAATGAAAAAAACTAAAGTTTTGAATGTTTGAAGGCCAAATTTTGAAAAAAACGCAGTAATGTATAAAAATTAACATATCTCCCAAACTATAAAGCTTTAGCAAAGGAAAGTAAAGTCCAATAATAAGCAAATGACCTCCTCTGTATGCAAATTTGCTACGGCGGGTTCAGTTCCAGTCACCCTATATATGAATCCCAATATCTTGAGGGCTTTTTCGTTGATACTATGAAGTATGATTAAGTGTTATTATTAGATCTTTAATCGAGTTAACTAAATAAATGCTCATATTATTAATATTGTACGTTATTAATGTTAACGAAAAATATAAATAAACGCAAAATTTACATTATTTACTATTCTATGTGCATTTTAGATTAGTGTAACGTTATTTTTATTATGTAAATAGCTTATTTACCGGGGTGTATTTACCTCAGAGAACCCAACACCACTAAAAATAACGAAAATTACTGACGGTAGAGGCGACAGTCTGTCTTATTAAAGTGACCACTAAAACCAGCCAATGACAGGTCATAAGCCCTATGAATGTCTAGAATTTTACATTAACTTCTCTAAATTGTTCTTCATCTCTGTTGTAATATGTTTATAATAACTTATATTTTAATATTAGTTACCAATTAAAAATACTTGGCGCACTTCAACTTACTTATTTTATTATTTAGCGCTTTTAATCAAAAATAGGTATTTTCATAGAGGTAAATATTATAGAGCGTAAAGATACACTGTAACTTAATATTTTTAAAATAAATCGAATGAAATACAAAACATGATATTTCAATGAAACAAAGTGGGACAAATTATTCAATTTGAACTTATGTTTAAACTAGCTGACCCGACCGACGTTGTCCTGCCCGAACGTTGGCTTGCCTTGGAAAAAGACTTTTGATTGATAAGTAGGTACCTAGGTATTTGTTTGTGATTAAATTTCGAAACTAAAAATTGTTAATATTCAAATATTACATTTAAGTAGGTACTTGTTTATGGTTGAATTCCAAAACAATTTTTTTTTTTTTTTAAATATGTCAGTCTTTTTGCAAACGTCAAATTTCGGTCGTCTCACCAACAAAGGGATATACTTATGTGGAAAAACGATTTTAAAAAATGTATTGAATTTAATATTATTTAAATGTTACCAGAAATCCAATAAAAATAAATAAAGGCGTAGAAATTATAAGGAAAAAACCTGATTGAGATTCACAAAAAACAAATGCTGTTTGTAAACATTCCAAAACCAATTTTTTCATCTACAAAATCCACATCCTTCCATTTTTTTGCAAATGCATTCTCCTCAAATGCAACCCTGGTAGATCGATGAATAAAACATATATGCTCCTAACTTCCTTTTTACATATTCGATTAAAGATTTCAATATTTACGAACACGCACGGCGCAAAGATCTATATTTCTCTGAAAACCGCACGTAAATCGGTTAGGCCGTTTAGAAGAAATACGGTGACATTACGCGTACAGAAGAATTAAATATATAAAGATAAAAGTTAATATATCTTTCAAATGGGTTTCCATCAAGAATTGTCAATAAATAACTTGTATCAAATGCGTTCGCCGCGTAGTGTAGTGGCTGGCGCCTTCACCTACCATGTTTGGGTAACGAGTTTGATTCCTCTCAAGATTAACATGATACCATGCATGTCAAAGTAGTTTTATGCGTATACTCGTCAATTACATTGTCCTTGGACTGACACATAAAGCATAAGGTATATTTTAGACCTAATCTTCTGTGCACTAAAAAATATTTATCTATGTACGCTGCAATTGGTGTGACAATAAAATGATACCACTAGGAACGAATATAAAAATTATGGTAATAAAGATGACAAGGAAGTTTTTTTTTCGATAATTATATTTATGAACATGAGATATATAAAATTATTTATTAAAATTATATTTATACCTGCACAAAAAATACTAATAAGTATCTTTCTTATAAAAAAACATTTCACAAATATTTTTCATCCCACATTTAATCCTGATCGGTATTACGATGTTTTCAAAGCAATAAAACGGATTGGAATTTACATATTTCCCCTAATCGCCTCCCAAGCTTATCAATGTTTTTTTCTTCTTCTAATATTAAATTCAATGTTATCTTTTTTGGAAATTCAGGGAAAATATTATTTAGTGAAGGACAAAACATTGAAAAAAATATATTATCAATATAAAAGTGAGCACGAGAAAGTATTTATGCTGAATTTATTTATATTTATGAATAGATTTAGAAGGACGTTTATTGAAAACAGATTTTAATCCTACACAGTACATTTTTTCTTAAAACCTTCATTTATAATATGGTGGACTTCAACGCATTATCTAGTACGTAAAGATTATACGTAATTATGTTGAAATTGATATCGTAAACGATACTTTCAATAATTACATGAGAACCATTACTGAATTCAAAATATCAAATAGTCCCAATGTTAATCATTAGGTAGAATTATTGCCACAAAGCGATAACTTTAAAAAATATACTTATACAATTTAATTAAAGTTGTCCGTTTAAAAAATATAAAGGGAGAACCAGGGTATTGTCGGCACCCCCCCCCCCTCGGTAATTAGCACTCTCTTATTCAAACTAAAAAAAGATGGTTGTTAATTTTAGTATTGAAAACGGAGTACTTACAATTATCAAATTTAATTATATTCTGGAATACTAGCCATAAAAAATCGTTATAATTATGTTGGTATTCTTATTTAAAACCATCTATAAAGGTGTTTTATTAAAACATGCGAGACATCTGGAGTTTCTAAAGGTTTTTTTAAGAATTGAGCTGTGTTGAATTTCAATTTTCAGGAAGGTTAGCTCAAAACTTAACGATATTATTCTTACCAGTGATTGAATACATGTTTTTAAGCTAGCTTTGTATCAAATGTGATTATTTGACTTAGAAATTATCTTTTTTAATGGGTGCCAACTATTTAAAAGAAAAAAAATGTACGAAATCAGTGATTGGCACTGTGCCAATAACTAACATGTTGTAGTGTCAATCGTTAATATTTGAATTATTGGCACATGCCAATTAGTATTTTGCATGCATTCTTGATATTTTGTTTGCTTATCACTTGCAACAAACAAAGTTAATTATTAAAGCATTTAGTACAAAAAGGATTGGTTTTTAATATAAAAAAAGAAATACTCCAAATATTTTTTTAAAGATAAATTTTTAAAAAGAAAGAGCGTTGCTATCTTTACCTGATTCAGATTGAATTATACAACAACAACAACGAACCATCATATCGTTTCTCCGTAGGGGTAGACCGAGAGGGTAGAACGCCATATGACTCTGTATTTGCATACAGACATCGCTTCCTTTACATTCATACATATTTTCATGCACGCACGCCGATTATTTATACTTTTGACATGTCCATCTTTAAGTATTTGATGGACTTAATCATGCCATGACTTTCACGGTTTTCCTTGTTTTCCGCATCCGTCAATATTGAGATTGAGTTAAAAAATTTTTTGTAATAATATCAAATCCATTCAACTGTTATAAAAAAATACCACGTCTTTTATTATTTTCCATATATACGGAAATTTTAAAGCTGCCAATAATTATCAAAATTGCTGTGCTAATTAATAACTAGAGGTGCCAATAAATGGCTGAAATAGTATATTTTAAATCATCTTTATTTATCTAAAAAAATTGAAAAACCCTCTTAATATCAATGAAAAGTTTTAAATTATCCAACATTTGTTGATGCAAAAAAATGTTAACATTGAAATAATGATTGTTTAATTTATAAATAAACATTGCAAAAATCAATAAGTTTATAATGCCAATCATTGGTGGTTTTACCCGTTATTAAAGCTGATTTGTACATGCTGTGTTCTTATTAAATAAATTAAATTAAACAATATCTAATTTAAACAAATTGTGATTATTATACCAAAGTTTTATAAATAGTTGATTTAATAGGTGCGTAGGTTTTCACGGTCACTGTTATCAATTTGTATCTTTTTTGGGTGAACCCGTGTATGTTGGAATCGTTCCGACGTTTTCATTGTATATTAATAGTTTGTCGATTATTATTTGTGAGCCATAATTATAATTAAAATAATATAAAATTTAGAGATCCTGCGACTAAAATGGTACTCCCGCGGTCTTATGTTGTTCCTTGTTTTCAAGTTTTGCCAGTTCTGAGTCAGGGCTGCTAAATATTTTCCTTTTGTGTTACTCCATTAGTGTACAATGTTCTGGTAAAATATATAACACTTCCGAAGACAAGATCCATTATTCAATAAGTATTGATATTAAAAGATACTATAAACTTGTATTTTATTACATATTTTGCAATAAAAATGTACATTTTTTTTTTTGCTATGTCTTTTACTATGTTTCTTACTATGTTTTTTGTTTTATATTAAGTATTCAGTGGGTTTTGAAATATGTTTTTACTATGTCTTTTACTGTGATTTATACTATATATTCTCTCTTTTAACCATCTTTTTAGGTTTAGATAGGTTTTCAAATACGTTTCTACTATATTTTTACCACATTATTTACAATGTTTTTTAATACATTTTTTAATGTTTTTTACAATGTGTAAAACCTTTATTTATTTATCACTTTTGAATTTTTTTTTTTATTCAGATAACAAACAAAAATACAATAATACTACCAAATACATTTTTTACATGAATCGAATACATATATTTACATTAACGTTTCCCATTACGTAACAGAAATAAAAAAGTCTTGTGTTCTATTGATTACTGTTTTTTTTTATATATTTTTTTTACTTGCTTAGAACGAGGTAAATTACCCTAATTAGATAGTCCAAGCAACGTTGAATAAATTTATGTTTTTTAGATGAAAATAAATAAATAAATAAATAAATAAATATTAAACTAATCTGCCAATAACCAATCAGACCAATAAAATAAAGGCAACAGTTTAAAAAGATACAATTTTAAATTCATACGACGACAGCTACGAACACTATCGTTTAAAAAATCTGACATTCGGCGGAAAAAAAAACTTAGAATACCTCAATTTTTAACAATGTTTTGAGTATGTCCAAATGTTTGCAGACAGGCTGGATTTCCTCAGAAGGGAGTTATTCAGATCCAAATTTGATGCAACAGAGGGAAAACATTTTTAAGAAGGGAATATGGAAGTCTAGGGATTTACAGGGCTTATAATTTGTCGTTGGCTGGCTTTAAGTGGCCAATTTACACAATGTGTAACATTCCTTTTATTTACTCTACAAAAGTCAACAGATGGAAAAATTGAGGAAATGTGGATGTTTAAATATAAACAGAATGGTAAATGTTACACAGTATGTAAAGTGGCCACTTAAATCAGCTTAAGCTAGGCCATAAGCCCTGTTTATCATAAAATATAGAAAATAAAAAAAACATAGAAAAAAATAAGCTTTTTAAAAGACCAGACTATCATATTCCCTTCTCAAAAATATTTTCCCTTGTTGCATAAAATTTAAGCCCTTCA